>NW_013718511.1:0-344 GCF_000517525.1 Limulus polyphemus | reverse complement strand
TGTTGTCTGCATATGTTGGTTTCGTCAACAATGTGTGTTGTCTGCAGATGTTGGTTTCATTAACAGTGTGTGTTGTCTGCATATGTTGGTTCCATCAACAATGTGTGTTGTATGCAGATGTTGGTTCTATCAACGATGGGTGTTGTCTGCAGATTTTGGTTCCATCAACAATGTGTGTTGTCTGCATCTGCAGACAACACACATTGTTGATGGGACCAACATATGCAGACAACACACATTGTTGATGGAACCAAAATCTGCAGACAACATCCACTGTTGATAGAACCAACATCTGCATACAACACACATTGTTGATGGAACCAACATATGTTGGTTCTATCAAC
>NW_013718510.1:0-344 GCF_000517525.1 Limulus polyphemus | reverse complement strand
GATGAGAGCCTGTAATCAGGTACCAATCAGAGATGAAAGTCTGTAATCAGGGACCAATCAGAGATGAAAGTCTGTAATCAGGTACCAATCAGAGATGAAAGTCTGTAAACAGGGACCAATCAGAGATGAAAGCCTGTAATCAGGGACCAATCAGAGATGAGAGCCTGTAATCAGGTACCAATCAGAGATGAAAGCCTGTAATCAGGTACCAATCAGAGATGAAAGCCTGTAATCAGGTACCAATCAGAGATGAAAGCCTGTAATCAGGTACCAATCAGAGATGAAAGCCTGTAATCAGGTACCAATCAGAGATGAAAGTCTGTAATCAGGGACCAATCAGAATG
>NW_013718509.1:0-344 GCF_000517525.1 Limulus polyphemus | reverse complement strand
ATAGACTTATTAGAAGCTTGGTACGTTATTAGGGATTCTGTAACTGCTAAAGTCATAGACTTATTAGAAGCTTGGTACGTTATTAGGGATTCTGTAACTGCTAAAGTTATAGACTTATTAGAAGCTTGGTACGTTATTAGGGATTCTGTAACTGCTCAAGTTATAGACTTATTAGAAGCTTGGTACATTATTAGGGATTCTGTAACTGCTAAAGTCATAGACTTATTAGAAGCTTGGTACGTTATTAGGGATTCTGTAACTGCTAAAGTTAGACTTATTAGAAGCTTGGTACGTTATTAGGGATTCTGTAACTGCTAAAGTTATAGACTTATTAGAAGCTTGGT
>NW_013718508.1:0-344 GCF_000517525.1 Limulus polyphemus | reverse complement strand
TAGAAGTATTTCTAAGATAAAAATTGGATGTTCTTTTGTACAGCGGAAAAGAGAAGCATTTCTAACATAAAAACGATGTTCTTTTGTACAGCGGAAAAGAGAAGCATTTCTAAATAAAAACGGATGTTCTTTTGTACAGCGGAAAAGAGAAGCATTTCTAACATAAAAACGGATGTTCTTTTGTACAGCGGAAAAAGAGAAGCATTTCTAACATAAAAACGGATGTTCTTTTGTACAGCCGAAAAAGAGAAGCATTTCTAACATAAAAACGGATGTTCTTTTGTACAGCGGAAAAGAGAAGCATTTCTAACATAAAAACGGATGTTCTTTTGTACAGCGGAAAA
>NW_013718507.1:0-344 GCF_000517525.1 Limulus polyphemus | reverse complement strand
AATCCTATCTTCAACCTTTTTTTTTATACATTACAGACAGTCAAGACTATCTTTACATACAGGAATACAAACATAAAGAAATATATTTCGTCAATAAAACGCTATATTATTGCTAATAGGTGGAAAAAATATATCAAATTTGATATATTTTCTTTAATTCCAGAGATTAAGCTGATATATATATATGATAATTAATAGTTTTTATTAAAAGTTTGTAATAAAAATCCGATTTAAACATAAGTATATTACTGAATCATTAAATCTATTAAAATCCTGAACATTCTACCAAAAGATATACAAGGTACAGTGATACTGGTACTTTAGAATAGTATAAAATATTTACC
>NW_013718506.1:0-344 GCF_000517525.1 Limulus polyphemus | reverse complement strand
GAAGTGGTATGTATTTTAATAACATCATGTTTTTCTGCATTTCTTTTTTTTTGGCAACAAGAAACTATAAAAGAATAAAAAACAATCTTTGATACAAAGACATTCACAACCACAGTTACCACCCTACTCTACTCCTTGTGTAGGTTAACATGTTAAAGTGTTGAATAGCGACTGTAATCTAGATACCGACATAACATGTTAAAGTGTTGAATAGCGACTGTAATCTAGATACCGACATAACATGTTAAAGTGTTGAATAGCGACTGTAATCTAGATACCGAATTAACATGTTAAAGTGTTGAATAGCAACTGTAATCTAGATACCGACATAACATGTTAAAGTA
>NW_013718505.1:0-344 GCF_000517525.1 Limulus polyphemus | reverse complement strand
GCAACAATAGTCGGATACTCAAACCTGACTAAACTCGTACTGCGATAACAGTCGGATACTCAAACCTATCTAAACTCGTACTGCAACAATAGTCGGATACTCAAACCTGACTAAACTCGTACTGCGATAATAGTCGGATACTCAAACCTATCTAAACTCGTACTGCAACAACAGTCGGATACTCAAACCTATCTAAACTCGTACTGCAACAATAGTCGGATACTCAAACCTATCTAAAATCGTACTGCGATAATAGTCGGATACTCAAACCTATCTAAACTGGTACTGCGATAATAGTCGGATACTCAAACCTATCTAAACTCGTACTGCAACAACAGTCGGTT
>NW_013718504.1:0-344 GCF_000517525.1 Limulus polyphemus | reverse complement strand
ATTACTCATTTCCAAAAAAATACTAAACAGGATTAGAACAAAAAATATCAGCGAGACTAAGAGTTTATGACACTTGAACAAACTGTGAAAACCATGCTAAATGTGCTCATACATCACACTACACATACTCTGATGTGCCATAAAAAAAGTAAGCAACTGTGACTGTAAACAGCAAAAATTACTTCATATAGAACAAAATATCATTAATTCTTTTGCTAAAGGAAGAGTTTCTAAATTCAAGCAGGACCAAGACTCTGGAACACTTAATAACAGAAACTCTTCTTGTAGTGATAATTAGTTACAACTTACAGAACCAGTCCCAAAAGCTTAGTTCACTCAGATTT
>NW_013718503.1:0-344 GCF_000517525.1 Limulus polyphemus | reverse complement strand
AACCAACAGTTGGTGTAGTTTTTACTTAATTTTCCTTGGAGACTGTAACAAGGCTTCAATCAACAGCATGTGTAATTTTTACTTGCTGTTCCTTGGTGGTTGTAACAAGGCTTCAACCAACAGTTGGTGTAGTTTTTACGTACTGTTCCTTGGTGGCTGTAACAGGGCTTTAACCAACAGTAGGTGTAGTTTTTACTTACTTTTCCTTGGTGACTGTAACAAGGCTTCAACCAACAGCAAGTGTAACTTTTACTTACTTTTCCTTGGAGAGTGTAACAGGGCTTCAACCAACAGCAGGTGTAGTTATTACTTACTTTTCCTTGGTGACTGTAACAAGGCTTCAG
>NW_013718502.1:0-344 GCF_000517525.1 Limulus polyphemus | reverse complement strand
TCAGTATTAAACATTATTCCGTCTAATAACTGATCAGTTTAAACATTGTTCCGTATAATAACTGATCAGTTTAAACATTATTCCGTCTATTAACTGATCAGTTTAAACATTATTCCGTCTAATAACTGATCAGTATAAACATTATTCCGTCTAATAACTGATCAGTTTAAACATTATTCCGTATAATAACTGATCAGTTTAAACATTATTCAGTCTAATAAGTGATCAGTTTAAACATTATTCCGTCTAATAACTGATCAGTTTAAACATTATTCCGTCAAATAAGTGATCAGTTTAAACATTATTCAGTCTAATAAGTGATCAGTTTAAACATTATTCCGTCT
>NW_013718501.1:0-344 GCF_000517525.1 Limulus polyphemus | reverse complement strand
ATTCTGGTAGATAGGGGGAAGTCTAAGAATGGGAAGTAGGTGTTGTTGGCTTGTTTGTTTGTTTAAACTTTCGTCTTGAGGCTGTGGATGGACTATAAGACTGACAGCTAAATCTCACTATTCTGGTAGATAGGGGGAAGTCTAAGAATGGGAAGTAGGTGTTGTTGGCTTGTTTGTCTGTTTAAACTTTCGTCTCGAGGCCGTGGATACACTATAAGACTGACAGTTAAATCTCACTAATCTGGTAGATAGGGGGAAGTCTAAGAATGGGAAGTAGGTGTTGTTGGCTTGTTTGTCTGTTTAAACTTTCATCTCGAGGCCGTGGATACACTATAAGACTGACA
>NW_013718500.1:0-344 GCF_000517525.1 Limulus polyphemus | reverse complement strand
AAAGGAAGTTTACTAAATTATTATTATATGAAAGGAAGTTTACCAAATTATTATTTTATGAAAGGAAGTTTACTAAACTATTATTTTATGAAAGGAAGTTTACTAAACTATTATTGTATGAAAGGAAGTTTACTAAATTATTATTATATGAAAGGAAGTTTATTAAACTATTATTTTATGATAGGAAGTTTACTAAACTATTATTTCATGCCAGTACTACACAAGGCTTATCTCCCAAGAGTACTTGTGTAAAGACTCTAGACGCTCAGATTATCTGTTATATCACATGAACTTACACCTTAATGAAATACTTCATACTCTACATAAATAAATAAACGTATTAC
>NW_013718499.1:0-344 GCF_000517525.1 Limulus polyphemus | reverse complement strand
AGAAAAGGGATATTGTATGATTTTGAAGGACACTTGTGATATAACAAAGAAAAGGGATATTGTATGATTTTGAAGGACACTTGTGATATAACAAAGAAAAGGGATATTGTATGATTTTGAAGGAGACTTGTAAAAGATACATAATATGAATGATATGTGTTTTCTTCTTTTTGTTTTTGCAATGCTGTAGTTGGATATGTTGTTGGTCTTCACATTCGTTTCATGCTGTTAAAGTTCAAGTTACATTATGTAGGTTGTAGACAAACTGAATGAGTGAGCTAGGTTAGGCTTAGGTATGGCACAGTGAATAATTTACTCATTAATGGTGTCTTTATAGATGAGAT
>NW_013718498.1:0-344 GCF_000517525.1 Limulus polyphemus | reverse complement strand
GTAGGGACTGGGCATCAACTTGGGATAGTGCAGGAGGCAACTTGTACTGAAAAGTGTCATGGTCAGCCCAGCTGGATGGAGTTGATATGTACAAGAACAAGAGATAAGAGTTCATGGTTGATCTCTTCATATATATCAGGTACACTGACTAAAGCCACCACTCTGGCCAGTTAACACTGAGTTCACTCATGCATAATGATATACTAGATGTGAAGCAAGTCTCTGAGTACATGTAGGTAAAGTTAGCCACAGAATAAAGGTAGTGATCTTCAACTGGCAGTGATATCCTAAAGATGGAAATAGTGCTGAAATTATTTATTTATTTTGCTTGTGCAACAAGTGAG
>NW_013718497.1:0-344 GCF_000517525.1 Limulus polyphemus | reverse complement strand
TCCTACGTGTGATATTAACAATTTAAATCTACTGATAATGACGTGTGTCCGACTGTAATCTCAACAATTTAAATCTACTGATAATGACGTGTGTCCGACGTGTAATCTCAACAATTTAAATCTACTGATAATGATATGTGTCCTACGTGTGATATTAACAATTTAAATCTACTGATAATGACGTGTGTCCTACGTGTGATATTAACAATTTAACTCTACTGATAATGACGTGTGTCCGACATGTAATCTCAACAATTTAAATCTACTGATAATGACGTGTGTCCTACGTGTAACATTAACAATTTAAATCTACTGATAATGACGTGTGTTCTACGTGTAATCTC
>NW_013718496.1:0-344 GCF_000517525.1 Limulus polyphemus | reverse complement strand
TGGACACTATTGCAGGTTGACAAGACGTTACAGGACTAGACTGTGGACACTATTGCAGGTTGACAAGACGTTACAGGACTAGAGTGTGAACACTATTGCAGGTTGACAAGACGTTACAGGACTAGGCTATGGACACTACTGCAGGTTGACAAGACGTTACAGGACTACACTATGGACACTATTGCAGGTTGACAAGACGTTACAGGACTAGAGTGTGGACACTATTGCAGGTTGACAAGACGTTACAGGACTAGGCTGTGGACACTATTGCAGGTTGACAAGACGTTACAGGACTAGGTTGTGGACACTATTGCAGGTTGACAAGACGTTACAGGACTACACTA
>NW_013718495.1:0-344 GCF_000517525.1 Limulus polyphemus | reverse complement strand
GACAGAAGAGAAAGCTTTAAAGTTGGTATATATTTTAAAAACTTACTGGACAGAAGAGAAAGCTTTAAAGTTGGTATATTATTTAAAAACTTACTGGACAGAAGAGAAAGCTTTAAAGTTGGTATATATTTTAAAAACCTACTGGACAGAAGAGAAAGCTTTAAAGTTGGTATATATTTTAAAAACTTACTGGACAGAAGAGAAAGCTTTAAAGTTGGTATATTATTTAAAAACTTACTGGACAGAAGGGAAAGCTTTAAAGTTGGTATATTATTTAAAAACCTACTGGGCAGAAAGGAAAGCTTTAAAGTTGGTATATTATTTAAAAACTACTGGACAGAAGA
>NW_013718494.1:0-344 GCF_000517525.1 Limulus polyphemus | reverse complement strand
AACCTGACAACGGTATCCCAGCAGAACAATAAAACTGTCTAGAAACTGAAACCCGACAACGGTATTCCACCAGATAAATAAAACAGTCTAGAAACGGAACCTGACAACGGTATTCTAGCATAAAAATAAAACAGTCTAGAAACTGAAACTTGAAAACGGTATTCCAGCAGATAAATAAAACAGTCTGAAAACTGAAACCTGAGAAAGATATTCCAACAGATAAATAATACAGGCTAGAAACTGAAACTTGACAAATGTATATCAAAAGATAAATAATACAGTCTAGAACCTGAAACTTGACAAAGGTATTCCAGCAGATAAATAAAACAGTCTAGGAACTGAAC
>NW_013718493.1:0-344 GCF_000517525.1 Limulus polyphemus | reverse complement strand
CCTAGATACTTAGATGCTTATGTTAGGCTATACCTAAATACTTAGATGCTTATGTCAGACTATACCTAAATACTTAGATGCTTATGTCAGACTATACCTAAATACTTAGGGACTTATGCCAGGCTATACCTAAATACTTAGGGGCTTATGTCAGGCTATACCTAAATACTTAGGGGCTTATGTCAGGCTATACCTAAATACTTAGGGGCTTATGTCAGGCTATACCTAAATACTTAGGGGCTTATATCAGGCTATACCTAGATACTTAGGGGCTTATATCAGGCTATACCTAGATACTTAGGGACTTATGTCAGGCTATACCTAAATACTTAGATGCTTATGTC
>NW_013718492.1:0-344 GCF_000517525.1 Limulus polyphemus | reverse complement strand
CATTACTACAATGGCTTATGGTATGGATCCTGCTACTACTGATCCAACAATGTTTACTACTTCTTTGGCTTCAGATTGCACACTTTCAGCTGAGGAGGTTTCAGCCTTGGTGCATTGTGAGTTAGAGTCTATCTTACGGCCAGCTACATCTCCAGAACCCTGGTTGGATTTCCCTTTTCTTGGAGAATATGTTCCTGAAGAGGAAGATTTGAATAGCCTTTTTCCACCTCCTGCCTTTGCTTTGCCTTCCTGTTTTACCCTTGCCAATCTACCTTGTCCTTCATCTGCATTTTTGGACATAGTTTTTCAAGTACGTTATCTATTGGCTTATTCCTCTTTGTCTT
>NW_013718491.1:0-344 GCF_000517525.1 Limulus polyphemus | reverse complement strand
GTTCTCTCACAGCATTGCTCAACTGTAACATTCAGACATTGTTAATTCGGCCAGCAAAGGAATATTACAGTCTCCAGTTCTTTCAACCTAAACGTTATATGTTATGATAATAGCGTCTCGGGCAGAATAGACATTACCTACTATAGAGAACAAAGAAATAAAGCAACTAGAACAAGTCAATCTCAACGATTATCTGTACTGCGCATTTATGCTAAAACTGCATACAAACTAAATAAATGAAAAATTTTCACAATTTTTATATAAGAAAAGGAAGATAGAAGATATGTGATATACCTGTATATCAGATATTAAAAGCAATAAAACTAAATTATATATATATATAA
>NW_013718490.1:0-344 GCF_000517525.1 Limulus polyphemus | reverse complement strand
GCTTATGGTACGATTTGTTACAGATTTCTACACTTTGTTTACCATGCTTATGGTATGACCTGTTACAGGTTTCTACACTTTGTTTACCATGCTTAGAGTACGATATGTTACAGGTTTCTACACTTTGTTTACCATGCCTATTGTAACATATCGTACCAGGTTTCTACACTTTGTTTACCATGCTTAGGGTACGATTTGTTACAGGTTTCTACACTTTGTTTACCATACCTGTAACAAGTCATACCATAAGCTTCTACACTTTGTTTACCATGCTTAGGGTACGATTTGTTACAGATTTCTACACTTTGTTTACCATGCTTATGGTATGACTTGTTACAGGTTTC
>NW_013718489.1:0-344 GCF_000517525.1 Limulus polyphemus | reverse complement strand
CTGCAAATATTTGCTCGGTTTACGCCCATCATAAATTTCCGAAACCTACTGAAAGACACAATGTACACCATGTTTAACACTTTATTACATATTAGTGTTCTTTTTCCTTAATACGTGCTTTACTAGTAGAACTGGGTATCAGAAACCTGGAGAAATTATACCAGAATCAGGAATGAGCAATTCAAATTACCAGAAAACTGAGCAGTTGGAATGTGGTTATAAGAGACGTCCGACAAAGATTTGACAGAGAACTGAGCAGATGGAATGTGGTTAAGAGAGACGTCCGACAAAGATTTGAACTGAGCAGTTGGAATGTGGTTAAAAGAGACGTTCGACAAAGATTT
>NW_013718488.1:0-344 GCF_000517525.1 Limulus polyphemus | reverse complement strand
AAAAAAAAAAAAACTATAGATTCCGAAACCATTTTCTATAATTGCAGAAGAGCGGGAAGAATGAAATTTAACGTTCTGAAATTAGGTTTTACATTGGTAGTAATGGACTGATCTTGGGAAGTTTGAACGTTGCCACATTTAGATACCAATACAGAGTCTATGTATTTTATTTCAAACATTGCAGTGGAAATATTAGCTGTGTTCAGTATGTTAGGTTTGCTGTTAATATGTAACCTTTCAATGTGTAGTTCCTTGTCTTCGTGGTATTTTAAACATTGCAGTGGAAATATTAGCTGTGTTCAGTATGTTAGGTTGGCTGTTAATATGTAACCTTTCAATGTGTA
>NW_013718487.1:0-344 GCF_000517525.1 Limulus polyphemus | reverse complement strand
TTGTATGAAAGAGATGCCATCAAATCTTTAAAACAGTAAAGATAGTGAAGGTTGATCCTGTTGTTGTTAAATTAACGGATGTGATATGACTCTTCCTGTCATCAGGGTGACCTCCCAATCCTTCTTTATTAAATGGTTGAAGACTGCTTCTATTTTGTACCCTGTGTTTGTGTATGTTGGAGGTTGATATAGCATTCAAAATGCATTAGGCTAACAGTTGATAACTGAAAACTATCTTTTCTCTCCAATCCAGTGTATAAGGAGTTGACTATCACCTAATGTTTCTTCTTATTATGTTGTTATAGCAAGTAAAAATGGAGAGGATCGTTCTTACATCTGCCATT
>NW_013718486.1:0-344 GCF_000517525.1 Limulus polyphemus | reverse complement strand
AGTTAGGCTTAGGTAATATTAAGGTGTTATTTTATGTCATGCGAGCTTATCTGTTTTGTTGAGTTTCGTGCAAAGCTACTCAAGGGCTATCTACGCTAACCATCCCTAATTTAGAACTGATAGACTAAAGTGAAGGCAGCTTGTCAACATCGCCAGCTATTGAGTACTCTTGTCACACTAAATAGAGATTTGTCCATCACTCTAGTAAGGCACTCACAGCTCCAAATTGCGATGCGCGATTTTTTTAATTGGCTAACGTTAGCGGGACGCGAATCTGGGACTCTCAGATCTACAGTCCTCGTAACTATCTATTTCAACTCAAGACCTTCAATATCTAAAATGTT
>NW_013718485.1:0-344 GCF_000517525.1 Limulus polyphemus | reverse complement strand
ATATTTATTTTCGTAATACAGATTGCAAGAACATGAAAGTTATGCAAGAAATAATGAAATAGAAACTTCACCTATAGCCGAACATTTGAAAACTAACCAACATACAATATTATGGGGAAAAACTTTAATATTTAATGCTATTAATACTACGAGGTTGAGCAAAAATTAGAGAAATATTAGAAATAAGGAAATATAAAAAACGAAAAGAAGTATTAAAAAGAGATGAAGGACCAGCAAGTCAATATGTTTATATATGAGGAGATATATTATAATAACTTTTTTAAAAAACAGACCAAGGAAATATATAAATAATAGTGAAGCAATGCGAAAAGGGGTCAAGGTAT
>NW_013718484.1:0-344 GCF_000517525.1 Limulus polyphemus | reverse complement strand
ATTATAAAGCCCTCACAACTGAAAGGACGAGCATATTAGGTGATGCGAGTCGAGCGCTCTAACCACCAGGCCGACATAGAAACCAACTAAAAAAAAAAAATGGTCGGTTAGTCGAAAATGGAAGATAATGTTTTTCTTCACAAAAAGGGTTGACACAATCTCTTACTCTGAAGAGACAGATGTCCCAGGAGTTTTTTATTCCTCCCCATTCGTTCGTATTTATCCAAACAGTTGTCAAATACTCCTGAAGGATCTGGACCTGTTGAAAATCTTCGCTGGACAACAGTGGTATGACCAAATACTCCTGAAGAATCTGGACCTGTTGAAGATCTTCGCTGGACAAC
>NW_013718483.1:0-344 GCF_000517525.1 Limulus polyphemus | reverse complement strand
GGCCTTGTACTCAACATTTATACATTATACTATACTTTATATCTTTGTGAAAAATGTATTGAAATTATTTTTGGTAACAGAAGCTCTTTATTGTAAAAGAGTTTAATATAAGTTGGGTTGTAAATGAAACAGCTGCTGCTGTTTTCTTCTGTTTAGTGTAACAGAGACATGAATTTTGTAAGGTCATTTATACAGCATATAAGAATAGTACAAAATCGTATAAAGCAACAAAGATAATACTGACTATAGAATAAAGTTGCACAGCTTTTGGGGGCCTGCTCTAAACAAGAGGTTTTATTCTGTTAGTAATCTTCAATGTTTAATTAGAAGAGTTCATAAATTAT
>NW_013718482.1:0-344 GCF_000517525.1 Limulus polyphemus | reverse complement strand
TAATAAGTAACGACCAATGTATGTTTGATATTCATTATCGATTAATATAATTTATAAGTAGCGATCAATATTTTGTTTGTATGTTCATTATTGTTTAATAAAACTAGTAAGTAACGACCAATGTTGGTCTGATATTCATTATTGTTTAATAAAACTAATAAGTAGTGATCATTGTTTTGTATGTATTTTCATTAGTGTTTAATAAAACTAATAATTAGCGGCCAATGTTGTTTTTTATATTCATTATCGTTTAATAAAACTAATAAGTAACGACCAATGTTGGTTTGATTTTCATTATCGATTAATATAACTTATAAGTAGCGATCAATGTTTTGTTTGTATGT
>NW_013718481.1:0-344 GCF_000517525.1 Limulus polyphemus | reverse complement strand
ACACACACACACACACACACACACACACATATATATATATAAACACACCAGAGATTTCAGCTCAGAAATTTAAACAGAAACTCTTCTTTTTATGAACGCTATTACCAGAAATTCGTACTTGTTATCTAAAGTAAGTAAATATATATGGAAGGATTAAATTTCTACCATATATACAAGAAGTGATACAAAAGGTGAATCATCAGTTTATTCATTAACTTACAGTTTGGTTTGATGAATTTTAGGATTATTCCCTATTATGCTCTTTTTGAGAGCTTAAGATGAAACAGCAGTTAAAATTGTTTTTCTTGTTTCGGATGTGACACATCTTTTATCTCGAACACAAT
>NW_013718480.1:0-344 GCF_000517525.1 Limulus polyphemus | reverse complement strand
CACAAGAAAACTGAAACCAATTAATATATCAACACAAGAAAACTGAAACCAATTCATATATCAACACAAGAAAACTGAAATCAATTCATATATCAACACAAGGAAACTGAAACCAATTCGTATATCAACACACAAGAAAACTGAAACCAATTCATATATCAACACAAAAGAAAACTGAAACCAATTAATATATCAACACAAGAAAACTGAAACCAATTCATATATCAACACACAAGAAAACTGAAACCAATTCATATATCAATGCACAAGAAAACTGAAACCAATTCATATATCAACACAAGAAAACTGAAACCAATTCATATATCAACACAAGAAAACTGAAA
>NW_013718479.1:0-344 GCF_000517525.1 Limulus polyphemus | reverse complement strand
TAATCTAGTGTAAGACTTAATATTTATGTCCCCGTATTTACTGTAAAGAAATTCAATCTAGTGTAAAACTTAATATTTATGTCCCTTATTTACAGTAAAGAAATTCAATCTAGTGTAAAACTTAATATTTATGTCCCCTTATTTACAGTAAAGAAATTCAATCTAGTGTAAGACTTAATATTTATGTCCCCTTATTTACTGTAAAGAAATTCAATCTAGTGTAAAACTTAGTATTTATGTCCCCTTATTTACTGTAAAGAAATTCAATCTAGTGTACGACTTAATATTTATGTCCCCGTATTTACTGTAAAGAAATTCATGTTAGTGTAGCCTATATAATGTGT
>NW_013718478.1:0-344 GCF_000517525.1 Limulus polyphemus | reverse complement strand
GCCGTTGGTTGGATGTAATTACGGATATCCTGGCTAGTTGCTTATAAGGTGCTATTGGTTTGATGTATTTACGAATAACGTAATGCCAAAACGCTGTACATTTCTTTGGCCACGGGCACAGGTTCGCATACGTACGTACAAAGTAAGCACAATTTGAGTATGCCGTGGTTGTGTCCGGACAACTCTGGAGACTTTTCAACATCACTTTATTTGTGATATTATGTTTTTCATGGAATCAGCAGCCCAGCCGATAACCAGATAACAGGTTTCATTCCACTAGTAGTGAGGCAACCAATCAGTACCATAACAAACCTTGTACTCTAGCCATAACAAAACTTGTAATC
>NW_013718477.1:0-344 GCF_000517525.1 Limulus polyphemus | reverse complement strand
AAAAAAAAAGAATACGAGTGCATTAAATATACCTAAAGTTAACTCTACATGTTTTTTGGTTCTGATTGTTACGTTTATTTTTTACGTCAGTAAAACTTAGGTTTCGTTCAATAATACTTTCACATAAACATTACACTCTTGAAGTTATCTGTGTGTAAGATGATTTAAAGTCATCTGTCTGAACAAGTTGTATAACTATAAACACTACATTCCCAATAAGAGTAAAATGTTTGTTCCCCATCGTCTAACAAAACCCACACAGAAAAGAAATGAAGAGTTTTACAGTGTTAAAAATTATACTTCATGAGGTGTTTAGGATTACTCACACAGGGAAGAAATGAAGA
>NW_013718476.1:0-344 GCF_000517525.1 Limulus polyphemus | reverse complement strand
ATAATTGCGCTACCTATCCACCATTTTATTTGTCTTCAAGCCATAGCTTGAGAATTGAGAGCCATGGATGTGTAGCCATTTGGAAAAATATGTTACTAATGACCCCGTTTTAAGGTGATCATTATAATCGTATCTTCGATTTTTGTGTTCTGCTCTGCGATTTGAGAAATTAAATTCAAATAAGAATAAAAGTGTTTCTTCCACAGCAGATTGGAGACAAACTTTCAATACTTTATATAAACTACTATTTATTGTGCATCTCAAATTGTTCCATTTCTATGTACGATAAATAAAACAAAGGTTATCTCATTATTTGTTTTTTCACTTCCGTTTTAGATTTTCTT
>NW_013718475.1:0-344 GCF_000517525.1 Limulus polyphemus | reverse complement strand
TGTAAGTTACTACTAACTTATAACACCAAGTGACACAAATGTAAGTTACTAACTTATAGCACCAAGTGACACAAATGTAAGTTACTACTAACTTATAGTACCAAGTGTAAGTTACTACTAACTTATAGTACCAAGTGTAAGTTACTACTAACTTATAGTACCAAGTGTAAGTTACTACTAACTTATAGCACCAAGTGACACAAGTGTAAGTTAATACTGATTTATAGCACCAAGTGACACAAGTGTAAGTTACTACTAACTTATAGCACCAAGTGACACAAGTGTAAGTTACTACTAACTTATAGCACCAAGTGACACAAGTGTAAGTTACTACTAACTTATAG
>NW_013718474.1:0-344 GCF_000517525.1 Limulus polyphemus | reverse complement strand
CCCTGTTTCACCTACACAACACTGTTTTAACCAACATTTAATATTCAGCCAATGCGATGTTTCCAAGAACTCCCTGTTTCACCTACACAACACTGTTTTAACCAACAGTTAATATTCAGCCAATGCGATGTTTCCAAGAACTCCCTGTTTCACCTACACAACATTGTTTCCAACATTAATATACAGCCAATGCGATGTTTCCAACAACTCCCTGTTTCACCTACACAACACTGTTTCCAACATTTAATATTCAGCCAATGCGATGTTTCCAACAACTCCCTGTTTCACCTACACAACAATGTTTCCAACATTTAATATCAGCCAATGCGATGTTTCCAACAACT
>NW_013718473.1:0-344 GCF_000517525.1 Limulus polyphemus | reverse complement strand
TTACTCTAACGTCCTAGAAAATATCAAACTAACCACACCAGGTCCTTTAACGTCCTAGAAAATATAAAACTAACCATACCAGGTCCTTTACTCTAACGTCCTAGAAAATATCAAACTAACCACACCAGGTCCTTTAACGTCCTAGAAAATATAAAACTAACCATACCAGGTCCTTTACTCTAACGTCCTAGAAAATATAAAACTAACCATACCAGGTCCTTTATTCTGTTACTCCATAAAATATCAAATTAACAATTTCAGGCCCTTTGTTCTGCCATCTTAATACTTATCAAACTAACAACACTGGGCCCTATGTTCTTTCATCCTGGAATATATATAAAACT
>NW_013718472.1:0-344 GCF_000517525.1 Limulus polyphemus | reverse complement strand
TAAGTAGAGGTAATTTATTTATGTACCCTGTAAGTAGAAGTAAATTACTTATGTACCTTGTAAGTAGAGGTTAATTATTTATGTATCCTGAAAGTAGAAGTAAATTATTTATGTTCCTTGTAAGTAGAGGTTAGTTATTTATGTACCTTGTAAGTAGAAGTAAATTATTTATGTACCTTGTAAGTAGAAGTAAATTATTTATGTTCCTTGTAAGTAGAGGTTAATTATTTATGTACCTTGTAAGTAGAAGTAAATTATTTATGTACCTTGTAAATAGAGGTTAATTATTTATGTACCCTGTAAGAAGAAGTAAATTATTTATGTTCCTTGTAAGTAGAGGTTAA
>NW_013718471.1:0-344 GCF_000517525.1 Limulus polyphemus | reverse complement strand
TTACCACTTACTGCAGTGACTGATAAGTTAATAATGGTGTTACCACTTAATGTAATGACCAATACGTTAACAGTGGTCTTACCACTTACTACAGTGACCAATACATTAACAATTTATACATATTTCATGAATACAGACCTTGGTAAATCTTTCCTTCTGCGCAGCTATCACTTCAAATGTATATATAACAGACTTACTGGAATGAAAATAACATCACTTGGATATTTCTCTGGAATAATTCCAGCTACCAGCAAGAGATTGTACAGGTCTTCTCCTGGATTAACGTCTTGCTGTTTCATCAGAGATGATTTACGGAGTCTGAAATTAAATATTAACTGGTTTTT
>NW_013718470.1:0-344 GCF_000517525.1 Limulus polyphemus | reverse complement strand
CTGTGTAGGTTTACACATGAGACTGGTGTGTTTAGAAGTAGCAGTTTTACAAACTGTGTAGGTTTACACATGAGACTGGTGTGTTAAGAAGTAGCAGTTTTACAAACTGTGTAGGATTAAACATGAGACTGGTGTGTTAAGAAGTAGCAGTTTTACAAACTGTGTAGGATTACACATGAGACTGGTGTGTTAAGAAGTAGCAGTTTTACAAACTGTGTAGGATTACACATGAGACTGGTGTGTTAAGAAGTAGCAGTTTTACAAACTGTGTAGGATTACACATGAGACTGGTGTGTTAAGAAGTAAGTTTTACAAACTGTGTAGGATTACACATGAGACTGGTG
>NW_013718469.1:0-344 GCF_000517525.1 Limulus polyphemus | reverse complement strand
GTTTACAGCTTTTGTAATAAGGTAGATATTGGGGTTTACATCTTTTGTAATGAGGTAGATATCGGGGTTTACAGCTTTTGTAATGAGGTAGATATTGGGTTTACAGCTTTTGTAATGAGGTAGATATTGGGGTTTACAGCTTGTGAAATAAGGTAGATATTGGGGTTTACAGCTTTTGTAATGAGGTAGATACTGGGGTTTACAGCTTTTGTAATGAGGTAGATATTGGGGTTTACAGCTTGTGAAATGAGGTAGATATTGGGGTTTACAGCTTTTGTAATGAGGTAGATATTGGGGTTTACAGCTTTTGTAATGAGGTAGATATTGGGGTTTACAGCTTTTGT
>NW_013718468.1:0-344 GCF_000517525.1 Limulus polyphemus | reverse complement strand
AAACTAGACACCTGCAAACTTTATAACTAGACACCTGCAAACTTTATAACTAAACACCTGCAAACTTTATAACTAAACACCTGCAAACTTTATAACTAAACACTTGCAAACTTTATAACTAAACACTTGCAAACTTTATAACTAAACACTTGCAAACTTTATAACTAAACACGTGCAAACTTTATAACTAGACACCTGCCAACTTTATAACTAGACACTTGCCAACTTTATAACTAAACACTTGCCAACTTTATAACTAAACACTTGCTAACTTGATAACACTTGCTAACTTGATAAAGCTAGGAAAACTAAAACATACAATATAATTAAACCAAGAGAAATGT
>NW_013718467.1:0-344 GCF_000517525.1 Limulus polyphemus | reverse complement strand
AAATCATGTGATAGAATATTTAACAAACAAATCATATGATAGAATATTTAACAAACAAATCATATGATAGAATATTTGAGAATAAAACAAATCATATGATAGAATATTTGAGAATAAAACAAATCAACAATCGACTGTTAGAATAAAGGGGGCGTCAACTGTGTAATTCTAGCCCCGCATTTCTGAAGGATTCCAATGATATTCAACTGATCCACGTTATAATCATTATTCAACTAATCTTCGTTCTAATCATTTAGGAGTAGTGGCGTTACCAAGACTCTGTCTGAAACACGAGATTGTGTCGTTAATTACCTGTGTGGTATGAGAAGAATTTTGATTCTCTG
>NW_013718466.1:0-344 GCF_000517525.1 Limulus polyphemus | reverse complement strand
CCTCGTTAAGTAACGCCAGCGTTACTCTAAACAACATATATTTTATATGAACAATATTCTGTTCATTAACCTCGTTAAGTAACGTCAGCGTTACTCTAAACAACATATATTTTATATGAACAATATTCTGTTCATTAACCTCATTAAGTATCGCCAGCGTTACTCTAAACAACATATATTTTATATGAAAAATATTCTGTTCATTGGCCTCGTTAAGTAACGCCAGAGTTACTGTAAACAGCATATATTTTATATGAACAATATTCTGTTCATTAACCTCGTTAAGTAACGCCAGCGTTACTCTAAACAACATATATTTTATATGAACAATATTCTGTTCATTA
>NW_013718465.1:0-344 GCF_000517525.1 Limulus polyphemus | reverse complement strand
CACTTTCATACTATGGTAAAGATTTGTTAAATTCCAAGCTGGTTTTACTGTTTATGTGCCAGGGTAAAAATGATTGCATAAGGGTAAGTAAAAATAAAACATGTTTAGCATCATCCTTTTTTTTTAAATGACATCTTGAAAAGGAAATTTGCACCCTTTTTTTTCATGATTGTTGCTTGTTTACAAAGTGTCCATGTCAAACAGAAGTCTTTGTTTCATTTTTCACTTTCTTTTCAATATTCTAGTATTAATGTCTACAACCTGAGCATTATTGTATGTATTTTAAGACTCATCTCTTAACACTTGTTAATAAGCTTTTTTTTTAAGAATATTGATCAAAGGTT
>NW_013718464.1:0-344 GCF_000517525.1 Limulus polyphemus | reverse complement strand
CAACAAGATAGGCTGAACATTAGTTCCAAAGTGATGTAAGACACACAAACTCATTATGTGGTGACTAATGATGAAGATGAAACAAGATAAGGTATACATTAGCGCTCAAGTGATGTAAGACACACAAATTTATTAGGTTGTCACTAATGATGAAGATGAAACAAGATAGGGTATACATTAGTTCCCAAATGATCTAAGACACACAAACCCATTATGTGGTCACTAATGATGAAGCTGAAACAAGATAAGGTATACATTAGCGCTCAAGTGATGTAAGACACACAAATTTATTAGGTTGTCACTAATGATGAAGATGAAACAAGATAGGGTATACATTAGTTCCC
>NW_013718463.1:0-344 GCF_000517525.1 Limulus polyphemus | reverse complement strand
GTGAAAGTCAGTTTATTGTATACTAGATTCATAGCTTGTTTAATATACATATACACGAGTGAAAGACAGTTTATTGTATACTAGATTCATAGCTTGTTTAATATATATATACGAGTGAAAGTCAGTTTATTGTATACTAGATTCATAGCTTGTTTAATATACATATATACGAGTGAAAGTCAGTTTATTGTATACTAGATTCATAGCTTGTTTAATATATATATACGAGTGAAAGTCAGTTTATTGTGCACTAGATTCATAGCTTGTTTAATATATATATACGAGTGAAAGTCAGTTAATTGTATACTAGATTCATAGCTTGTTTAATATATATATATACGAGT
>NW_013718462.1:0-344 GCF_000517525.1 Limulus polyphemus | reverse complement strand
ACGATACAACCGTAATTCAATATTACGGTTGTATCGTGAACACATCTTAGTGTGCGGTCAATATTACTGTTGTATCGTGAACACATCTTAGTGTGTAGTCAATATTACGGTTGTATCGTCAACAAATCTTAGTGTGTAGTTAGTGTGTAGTCAATGATGTGTTCACGATACAACCGTAATATTGACTACACACTAAGATTTGTTGACGATACAACCGTAATATTGACTACACACTAAGATGTGTTCACGATACAGCCGTAATATTGACTACACACTAAGATGTGTTCACGATACAACACAACAAATCTTAGTGTGTAGTCAATATTACACGATACAACCGTAAT
>NW_013718461.1:0-344 GCF_000517525.1 Limulus polyphemus | reverse complement strand
CTCACAAACACTTCTCACACACCAGCTAAAAGCAAGCCAGTAATAATCACAAACACTTCTCACACACCAGTTAAAGGCAAGCCACTGATAATAACAAACACTTCTCACACACCAGTTAAAAGCAAGCCACTGATAATAACACTACTCACATAACAGTTAAAAGCAAGCCACTGATAATAACAAACACTACTCTCATATCAGTTAAAAGCAAGCCACTGATAATAACAAACACTACTCACACACCAGTTAAAAGCAAGCCACTGTTAATCACAGACACTACTCACACACCAGTTAAAATCAAGCCACTGTTAATCGCAACCACTACTCACACACCAGTTAAAAGC
>NW_013718460.1:0-345 GCF_000517525.1 Limulus polyphemus | reverse complement strand
ATTCTCAGTTCAACAGGTATGTTGTTAACTTTAAACAGAACCACATTCTCCGTTCAACGGGTATGTTGTTAACTTTAAACAGAACCACATTCTCCGTTCAACAGGTATGTTGTTAACTTTAAACAGAACCACATTCTCCGTTCAACAGGTATGTTGTTAACTTTAAACAGAACCACATTCTCCGTTCAACAGGTATGTTGCTAACTTTAAACAGAACCACATTCTCCGTTCAACAGGTATGTTGCTAACTTTAAACAGAACCACATTCTCAGTTCAACAGGTATGTTGCTAACTTTAAACAGAACCACATTCTCAGTTCAACAGGTATGTTTCTAACTTTAAAAA
>NW_013718459.1:0-345 GCF_000517525.1 Limulus polyphemus | reverse complement strand
CTCACACAACAGACTAGTGAAAGTCAGCACCAACAGATTAATGGAAGTCAGCACCAACAGATTAAAACAGCTCATACAACAGACTAGTGAAAGTCAGCACCAACAGATTAATGGAAGTCAGCACCAACAGATTAAAACAGCTCACACAACAGAGTAGTGAAAGTCAGCACCAACAGATTAAAACAGCTCACACAACAGACTAGTGAAAGTCAGCACCAACAGATTAATGGAAGTCAGCACCAACAGATTAAAACAGTTAATACAACAGACTAGTGAAAGTCAGCACCAACAGATTAATGGAAGTCAGCACCAACAGATTAAAACAGCTCACACAACAGAGTAGTG
>NW_013718458.1:0-345 GCF_000517525.1 Limulus polyphemus | reverse complement strand
GGATTTTACATAGTTCACAACACTTTAAAACTTTGGATTTTACACAGTTCACAACACTTTAAAACACTGGATTTTACACAGTTCACAACACTTTAAAACACTGGATTTTACACAGTTCACAACACTTTAAAACTCTGGATTTTACATAGTTCACAACACTCACAGCCAGTGCTTCTCTGTGTATAATGAAATGGGTAAATATTACATCTGGAGCAAGAGCACTTATTTTGGGTCTAAATCCTTTCTTGTTTGTCATAAATACAGCTGCCCCCACCAATGCATACCCCAACACAATCGACCCAAGAAAGACTGTTCAAGTGAAAAACTCATCAAGAGAGAGAAGAT
>NW_013718457.1:0-345 GCF_000517525.1 Limulus polyphemus | reverse complement strand
AGAGTATTCTTTTTTGTTTCCAAATTCTTCTAGGATTTCGCATACTATCATTTTATAATTAGCGTTCTTTGTAAAGTCTGGACTGCATTTTACAATAAGGCTTTGTAAAATCGCTTGAAATTGAAGTTTACGATTCTCCAATCGAACTTATAATATTTATATTAATGGCATTCCCTCTAAACTGCAACCAAGTTTATGGACATCATTTCATGTACGTAATTCTAACCTAATCATGTAATTAACAAATGAAATTGAACTACAAATGACTAAGGTCCACACAACCTAGTTTAATCGAAATATTTTTGTCGCTAGATAAAAAATACTGTACAAAATATAAAACTTGTG
>NW_013718456.1:0-345 GCF_000517525.1 Limulus polyphemus | reverse complement strand
GATCGTAAGTTAAAAATAAGGAATCGTTGCGGTAGCTTTAGTAATTTCAATGTCCACATATTTCTTCGTTCAATAGGCATTTCATGGTTTCGGCTAAATTCTGAAAAGTGGATTACGCTTTCAACCTCAAGAGTCCAATGCTGGACAATGACTTCCGCTTCATCGTTTTCCGATTTTTCTTCGTTCCACGTATTCTCTGTGTATTCCACGTATTCTCTGTGTATTCCACGTATTCTCTGTGCAAAACACTGCAGAGGACTCGCTCTTATTTCATAGCTCGAATATTATCGTGACAAACAGAATGTGTTATTTACGATGTGAATTCTTATTGACATTTGTTTTTTT
>NW_013718455.1:0-345 GCF_000517525.1 Limulus polyphemus | reverse complement strand
AAGTTTTTATTTACCATATATATAAATATGTCCTTGTAACTATTTAATCAAAAATTTTTATTTACCATATAAATATATATTGTTGTAAATGTTTAATCAGATGTTTTATTTACCCTATATGTATATATCGTTGTAAGTGTTTATCACAATTTTCTATTTACCTTTTATATATATATGGTTGTGAATGTTTCATCAGAAGTTTTAATTTACCATATATATATCGATGTGAATGTTTAACCAGAAGTTTTATTTACCACGTATATGTATATCGTTGAGAATGTATAATAAGAAGTTTTGATTTACCATATATATATCTTTGTGAATTTTAAATCACAAGTTTTGATT
>NW_013718454.1:0-345 GCF_000517525.1 Limulus polyphemus | reverse complement strand
AATAATAATCTAGGTTACAGTATCAAACCCAAGTATACATGGGTTGAAAATAATAATCTAGATTACAACAGCAAACCCAAGTATACATGGGTTGAGAATAATAATCTATGTTACAGTATCAAACTCAAGTATACATGGGTTGAGAATAATAATCTAGATTACAGTATCAAACTCAAGTATACATGGGTTGAGAATAATAATCTAGGTTACAACAGCAAACCCAAGTATACATGGGTTGAGAATAATAATCTAGGTTACAGCAACAAATCAAACAATACATGAGTTGAAATAATAATATATTTTACAGTAACAACTCAAACAATACATGAGTTGAAAATAACAATA
>NW_013718453.1:0-345 GCF_000517525.1 Limulus polyphemus | reverse complement strand
ATATATACATACCTTCAGCTAGTATATGTAAAACATATCCCCCCTTTCTCCTTCCCTAGACATATATACATACCTTCAGCTAGTATATGTAAAACATATCCCTCCCTTTCTCCTTCCCTAGACATATCTACATACCTTCAGCTAGTATATGAAAAACATATCCCCACTTTCTCCTTCCCTAGACATATATACATACCTTCAGCTAGTATATGTAAAACATATCCCACCCTTTCTCCTTCCCTAGACATATATACATACCTTCAGCTAGTATATGAAAAACATATCCCCACTTTCTCCTTCCCTAGACATATATACATACCTTCAGCTAATATATGTAAAACATAT
>NW_013718452.1:0-345 GCF_000517525.1 Limulus polyphemus | reverse complement strand
AGTTCGTCAGGTTTAATAGGAGTGTGTTCTTTTTTATGAGTAGACAACTATTTATTGGTCAAGTCTATTAGGAATTTGTTCTTTTGTGTGAGCAGATAACAATTTATTGGTCCTGTTTATTAGGAGTTTGTTCTTTTTTATTAGAAGATAACCATTTATTTGTTAGGTTTATTAGGAATTTGTTCTTTTGTGTGAGTAGACAACCATTTTCTGTTCATGTTTACTAGAAATTTGTTCGTTTCTGTGAGTAGACAACCGTTTATTGGTCAGGTTTATTAGGAATATGTTTTTTTGTGTAAGTAGACAACCATTTATTGGTGAGGTTTATTAGGATTTTTTTCTTTT
>NW_013718451.1:0-345 GCF_000517525.1 Limulus polyphemus | reverse complement strand
GATAATGAACATACAAACAAAACATTGATCGCTACTTTATACAAACAAAACATTGATCGCTACTTAAAAACATTGGTCGTTACTTATTAGTTTTATTAAACGATAATGAACATACAAACAAAACATATATCGCTACTTATTAGTTTTATTAAACGATAATGAACATACCAACAACGCATTGGTCGTTACTTATTAGTTTTATTAAACGATAATGAATATAAAAAACAACATTGTCCGCTACTTTTTTGTTCAATTAAACAATAATGAACATAAATACAAAACAATGATCAGTACTTATTAGTTTTATTAAACGATAATGAACATACATACAACACATTGGTCGTT
>NW_013718450.1:0-345 GCF_000517525.1 Limulus polyphemus | reverse complement strand
GATATCTGTTATATCACTGTCAGTGTGGCTAGTAAAACATCTTGATATCTGTTATATCATTATCAGTGTGACTAGTAAAACATCTTGATATATATTATATCACTATCAGTGTGACTAGTAAAACATCTTGATATATGTTATATCACTATCAGTGTGACTAGTAAAACATCTTGATATATGTTATATCACTCTCAGTGTGACTAGTAAAACATCTTGATATCTGTTATATCAGTGTCAGTGTGACTAGTAAAACAACTTGATATCTGTTATATCACTGTCAGTGTGATTAGTAAAACATCTTGATATCTGTTATATCACTGTCAGTGTGACTAGTAAAACATCTTG
>NW_013718449.1:0-345 GCF_000517525.1 Limulus polyphemus | reverse complement strand
TGTTATGACTTGTTATGATAGTACACACACAAGATTTAACGATACTTATAACAAGTCATAACATTTAATGATACTGTGTACTGTCAATAAGAAGGTACAAAATTTAAAAATACTATGTAATGTCAGTAAGAAGACACAAGATTTAACATTCCTTTTTCCTGTCAATAAGAAGAAAAAGGATTTATCAATATTGTGTACTGTCAATAAGAAAATAGTACACAGTATCGTTAAATCTTGTGTCTTCTTATTGACAGGTCACAAGACACAAGATTTAACAATACTTGTATGTCAATAAATAGTATTGTTAAATATTGTGTCTTCTTATTGAGAGTACACAGTATTGTT
>NW_013718448.1:0-345 GCF_000517525.1 Limulus polyphemus | reverse complement strand
TTAACTTTTTTCCAGGTGTATATATAGCCAAAAACATTCTTCCCTAATTCTAATGTGTTGTGACATAACTAAAATGGATAGAAAAATTATACTTCAACTTAAAATCCAGTTCACACTGTAACACTTGTTTGTCAAGCGATTTGCTAATATGTATCCTCTCGTACACTACTATGTCGTATCCCAGCTGGTCAGAAATTTTCAGCTTCTAAAATTTGTTGAATGTGAAGTTACATTGTCGAGAAGAGGTTAAAAGCAACGCACTATGCGTTGTATAAAATATCCAGTCATGACCCTATCTCCCGCCCCCCAGTTGAACAGTCACTCGTCCAGTATCTATGTTACATT
>NW_013718447.1:0-345 GCF_000517525.1 Limulus polyphemus | reverse complement strand
TAATCTTACTTTAACTATAACCTGAGCTTTTCTGCACAAATGTAGAAAGACTATAAAATTGAAAAAAATGACAGACTCGACTAATTGAAGTAGCTTTCCTGGTTGTCTTACTCAAACAAATAAAAAAAAATTTTCCTAAATGTTTTAGAATGGTAGCTTGACTGTTTCATTTCATGCATACAACTTCACATGTTGTATCTTATTATACATTAAAATAACTTTGAAGTTAGTGATGAAATTTTATTTGAACTAAGCCTAAAGAGGATATGAAAGGCATTTTTAAAAAATCAGCTAGTACATAATACTGAGGTTTGTAAGGATTTATGAGGAAAAATATAGAGACAA
>NW_013718446.1:0-345 GCF_000517525.1 Limulus polyphemus | reverse complement strand
AAAAATGTACAGTTAGTTGAGTAAATAGAAAACTTTGTTTCAGGTTCCAATAACTTGATAAAAGTCTTTTAAGTAACTTACTCGAATCTGATGATATAAAGGTGATTAATACAGATAAACTAACATTAAAGAGACAAAGCAAACTTATTCATTTAATATATGTGTTTTTCTTTCCCTTATTAGTGACTCTTGTGAAAACACAAACCATTTAAATTGACCTCTCAATAGCGAATAGTAAACAGGAACTGGTATAAAAGAAACTACATTAGGTAGCTTACAATAAAACAAGCATCATAAATTACGTTCTGTTAAATTAAAGCTGAAAGTAATCAACAACATTTCTTC
>NW_013718445.1:0-345 GCF_000517525.1 Limulus polyphemus | reverse complement strand
ATTGTGTAGCTTTGTGCTTTGTAGCTGATGGTTAGGGTACTCGACTCGCAATTTGCCGAATCCTTTCACCGAATATGATCGTCTTTTCAGCCATGGGGGCATTCGAATGGCACCGTCAATCCCACTATTCGTTGATAAAGAGTAGCCCAAGGGTTGGTGATGGGTTATGTTGACTAGTTTGCCTTCCCTCTAGTCTATCACTTGGAAATTAGTGAAGTTAATTACTAAAACCAACTGATATTAACTAAACATTCCTGTGAAACAGCTTTATATTCAGTCATTCTGGTCTCTTTTTTCAGTTGGGGAGCTTAAAGCGTTATAAAAATTATGAGGTGAGACAGTAAA
>NW_013718444.1:0-345 GCF_000517525.1 Limulus polyphemus | reverse complement strand
CTTGGTCTGCTATCACGTTAAGTTCAGTCAATCTTGGTCTACTATTCACGTTACAGTTCAGTCAATTTTGGTCTGCTATTCACGTTACAGTTCAGTCAATCTTGGTCTACTATTCACGTTACAGCTCATTCAATTTTGGTCTACTATTCACGTTACAGTTCAGTCAATCTTGGTCTGCTATTCACGTTAAAGTTCAGTCAATCTTGGTCTACTATTCACGTTACAGTTCAGTCAGTTTTGGTCTACTATTCACGTTACAGTTCAGTCAATCTTGGTCTGCTATTCACGTTACAGTTCAGTCAATCTTGGTCTACTGAACTGTAACGTGAATAGTCAATCTTGGTC
>NW_013718443.1:0-345 GCF_000517525.1 Limulus polyphemus | reverse complement strand
GATATCGTGACTGTACTATATAAGTAGCTGTTAAAAAAACGCTTTCAATGATTAGCGAAGTGTAAAAGTAACTGATATTTTTAACGTTTATATAAGTTGTGTTTCTATAAAAGTGTTTCCTCTGTAGTACAGGGATTTATTACCAAAGAACGAACTTTCCTGGAGATCATCAAAGCTACGAAATATCCTCGAATATTCCTACATTGTTGCAGACTTTAAGCAAAGACAACTTAAAGACGTTGAAGATATTAATTTATACTTAGCATGTCAATTTATATATATATATAACTAGAATCTTTTCTATACGGTAATGATAATTTCCCTATAATTCATTATTAAGTACTT
>NW_013718442.1:0-345 GCF_000517525.1 Limulus polyphemus | reverse complement strand
ACAAGTTCAGTGTCATTCCATAATGCCTGTATAACGAGCTCACCATGCGGCTTAAAATGAAGGGCTGCAATGGAAGAGATGCCTGATCTATATCAATGACACTTTGGTAGCATGCTTAAGTTTGCTTCTAAAAACACAGATATGGCACTTCATCAGACAACAGAGGAAGGCTTAAAATTGAAACCTGGCAAATGCAAGCACATGCTTATGCACATTCATGTGGCATTTCTCAGTCACATTACTGGTAGAGATGGAGTCTATATAGACTCTGCAAAGATCACAGTGTAGCAAGACTGTAATTAGGCAAGTGGTTTACAAGTCTAGTCAGATAAAGTAATAGTAACA
>NW_013718441.1:0-345 GCF_000517525.1 Limulus polyphemus | reverse complement strand
CCAAATGGAGTGGAACACTTCCACGATCTGATCACAGTGTGGGTGACATTCTGTAAGAGCAGTCACAGGACACGTGGAGTGGAACATCTCCATGATCTGATCACAGTGTGGGTAATATTCTGTAAGAGCAGTCACAGGACAAATGGAGTGGGACACTTCCACGATCTGATCACAGTGCGGGTGACATTCTGTAAGAGCAGTCACAGGACAAATGGAGTGGAACACCTCCACGATCTGATCACAGTGCGGGTGACATTCTGTAAGAGCAGTCACAGGACACGTGGAGTGGAACACCTCCACGATCTGATCGCAGTGCGAGTGACTTTCTGTAAGAGTAGTCACAGA
>NW_013718440.1:0-345 GCF_000517525.1 Limulus polyphemus | reverse complement strand
GTACCACAAATTGTGCAATTTGCAGCACAACATTTGTGGGGGGATGAAGTTACTCCCTCCCCACAAAAAAAAAATAGAGTTACAGTACGAATTATGGAATTTGTAGCCGAAAATCAGCACTAAATGTTGGTGGGGAGGGAGTTCCCGGACTTCAACTGTACTAAGTTCTGGATGACTGGCGACCTTGCACTTAAAGGTCAAGGTCAGTTTGAAGATGTACGGAGTTCGGGACGACTGGTGTGTTTTTGAAGAAAAGCAGTAAACAACTAACGACCGGAAGGTAATTTTCAGTTAATTTCCTAATGATCCAACATAAGTCATTGTATCTTCGTAAGTGCCTCTCTC
>NW_013718439.1:0-345 GCF_000517525.1 Limulus polyphemus | reverse complement strand
ACTATATTATCCCCCATAACTTAGTTCTCCGTAAACCAGTTAGGTTTCATGCCTGTGTTCCACTATATTATCCCCCATAACTTAGTTCTCCGTAAACCAGTCAGGTTTCATGCTGTGTTCCACTATATTATCCCCCATAACTTAGTTCTCCGTAAACCAGTCAGGTTTCATGCTGTGTTCCACTATATTATCCCCCATAACTTAGTTCTCCGTAAACCAGTCAGGTTTCATGCTGTGTTCCACTATATTATCCCCCATAACTTAGTTCTCCGTAAACCAGTCAGGTATCATGCTGTGTTCCACTATATAATCCCCCATAACTTAGTTCTCCGTAAACCAGTCAGG
>NW_013718438.1:0-345 GCF_000517525.1 Limulus polyphemus | reverse complement strand
TAGACACACTAAACATCCCTACTAGTTAAAACTTGTGTAACTGTTACTCATGAATTATGGGTCAATTCATAACCATCTATCGGATTGAAAAAACGATATGGAGTCAAATATCTTAAGAGATTCTGCTATTTAACATCACAAACTTTCACATTAATGTTTAGTGTGTCTATTTAACATCACAAACTTTCACGTCAATGTTTAGTGTGTCTATTTAACATCACAAACTTTCACATCGATGTTTAGTGTGTCTATTAAGCATCACAAACTTTCACATCGATGTTTAGTGTGTCTATTTAACATCACAAACTTTCACATCAATACTTGTAACAAGTGTTTAACTAGTAG
>NW_013718437.1:0-345 GCF_000517525.1 Limulus polyphemus | reverse complement strand
TGAGATATTCTGATATTTAGAAAAATGGGTTAGACGATTATAAAGATATCTTTTAGGCATTACGTTCTACATTTGGTATTAACTTTTGAATTTAGTAAACTATATTTTAAGTTATTGTCTGTTGTCATTCAGTTTACTAGATTTGCTGGTTTTTATTTTTATTATTATGGTTTACATATATTATATCTATTCTATTTGTTGTTTTTTGGAGATAAATATTAAAATGTATTTTGATATATTGTAATGTTTGCCATTCTTCTTTTCTGTAATTTTGGTTGATAAAGTTCGAAATGATCTTGAAAACATTTTCGTCATTTGGATATTGATTAAAGTACTGAAAAACAA
>NW_013718436.1:0-345 GCF_000517525.1 Limulus polyphemus | reverse complement strand
TTGGCCCAGAGTAAAAACAAAAAAAAGAACTTTTGCTACATTGCTATTCATGGGACACGATATTTTTCGTTAAAGCTATAATGTCAAAATATTGAGTTTTCCGACGAAATAAGAAGTATCCGATATTTTTCTATTGATTTTGCGTGAAAAAAAATACTTTTTTTTTAGTTTCCAAAAAAATCATATTTTCACCTAAAAGCCAAGGCTATAGCCCATGTTTTTTTCCCAAATATTGAAAAAATCGTTTTTCCTCATATTTCAATACAAAGATGCCCTTGATGTAAAAGTTTCAAAATGGATATCCTTTCATCAAAATTCACAATGGTCATTTCATAATGTGTTATC
>NW_013718435.1:0-345 GCF_000517525.1 Limulus polyphemus | reverse complement strand
AATACCAAAGCAGAGAATTACTAATTCTCATAATGATAGTTTAGATTCTGTGAGTTGCAATATGTCTGCTTTCTGACATTACAATGGAAAACGTACAGTTTGAACAAAAAGCAGATTAAATAAGTCCCATTACTAAGTACCAGCTGAATTTCACCCCTGCCCACTGTATCTGTTTAAGTGCCATGAACATCTCGGATTAAATACACGACTTAATATATTTCGTCCTTTGGTAATGCACCTTAAATAAGTAACGTTACAATATATTGGAATAAAAAGTGTAAAGAAAAAGCACAAGTTGTTAGTATTATACTGATGATAGAAGTACATCACCTGAAATTCAAAAAA
>NW_013718434.1:0-345 GCF_000517525.1 Limulus polyphemus | reverse complement strand
CAATATTGTAGGGACCATCATACGTTGGACTTCCCAGTTGATAGAAGTACCTGTGTTAGAGGGGCTTTTGTAAAAATTGTACTTACTAATTGAAATTTGAGATTTTTTTTGGACAACCACATTTGTTTCACTTTTTCTAGACCCCCCTCTTTTCGGTATTTAAGTCCCTTTAATTTCAGATACTTTAGCCGTTGGTGATTAATAAAGAGCCGAATTCGGTTCTGCTTATATTCCCCCTAGGTGCTCTCCCTATGAAGTCATGGAAGCCCTTTATGACGAAAAATGGGTAGAAGTGTGTACTCTGTCTACAAAACCTGGGAGAGTACAAACGTTGCTCTACCTTAT
>NW_013718433.1:0-345 GCF_000517525.1 Limulus polyphemus | reverse complement strand
TCTCCTTGCTGCTTATGCTAGAATTCGGTGCTCGATCTTCTCGGTAACGTAAAGCAGGAGGGGTGATTTAAAAATGATGAATGAAAAATGATAAAAACGGTGTGTATATTTGTATAACTTAAGCCGAATTATCAGTCTGTTCGTTTGGTGTCTTGAAGTGAACAACCGGCTGAACCAGTTTAAATGGCATTTGATAGAACAACTTGTTGAAAAGAATTAAAGCAATCGGGCTAACGGTTTGTGTGAACGGTTCGTGTGCTTGCTACAACCATTTCAATTCCATCTTTGAATGAACCGTTCGTGTGTTACGGCAATTTCAATATCCCTTTGAATGAACAGTTCGTG
>NW_013718432.1:0-345 GCF_000517525.1 Limulus polyphemus | reverse complement strand
GTTTGACGGTTACATAGATAGATAGAAGTACCGTTATATGAATTGGTTTGACGGTTACATAGATAGACGTACCGTTATGTGAATAGGTTTGACGGTTACATAGATAGATAGAAGTACCGCTATGTGGGTGGGTTTGACGGTTACATAGATAGATAGAAGTACCGTTATGTGAATTGGTTTGACGGTTACATGGATAGACGTACCGTTATGTGAATAGATTTGACGGTTACATAGATAGATAGAAGTACCGTTAGGGGTTTGACTGTTAGATAGATAGACGTTCCGTTATGTGAATGGGTTTGACGGTTACATAGATAGAAGTACCGTTATGTGAATTGGTTTGAC
>NW_013718431.1:0-345 GCF_000517525.1 Limulus polyphemus | reverse complement strand
GGGTTACCCGTGATAAGGAGATACTATATTCAATAGGTTACCCGTGATAAGGAGATACTATATTCAATAGGTTACCCGTGATAAGGAGATAATATATTCAATGTGTTACCAGTGATAAGGAGATAATATATTCAATGGGTTACCCGTGATAAGGAGATACTATATTCAATGGGTTACCCGTGATAAGGAGATAATATATCCAATGGGTTACCAGTGATAAGGAGATAATATATTCAATGGGTTACCCGTGATAAGGAGTTACTGCATTCAATGGATTACCCGTGATAAGGAGATACTAGATTCAATAGGTTACCCGTGTTAAGAAGATACTATATTCAATGGGTT
>NW_013718430.1:0-345 GCF_000517525.1 Limulus polyphemus | reverse complement strand
CTAGTGACACTTGTCTTGTGAGGATAGATTAGTGGTGAAGGTGGTAGTGACACTTGTCTTATGAGGATAGATTAGTGGTGAAGGTGCTAGTGACACTTGTCTTGTGAGGATAGGTTAGTGGTGAAGGTGGTAGTGACACTTGAATTACAAGAGTTGGATTAGTGGTGAAGGTGGTAGTGACACTTGTCTTATGAGGATAGATTAGTGGTGAAGGTGCTAGTGACACTTGTCTTATGAGGATAGATTAGTGGTGAAGGTGCTAGTGACACTTGTCTTGTGAGGATAGATTAGTGGTGAAGGTGCTAGTGACACTTGTCTTATGAGGATAGATTAGTGGTGAAGGTG
>NW_013718429.1:0-345 GCF_000517525.1 Limulus polyphemus | reverse complement strand
TGATAGAAATACAACACTTTAGAAGGGAAGTATTTACCAAAAGCAACAACTCCAGCAGAATGTCTTTGTATTTGTAGCTCGGCTCTATTTTCCCACTCGTTACAGTCCATATTATAAATATCGAGCAATCCTGTTCTCACTAGGTGGTTTTTATTGGACACAACAACCCACAGTTTATCTTGTGCAACTACGACTGAGCAGTAAGCCCTAGCCATTCGCAGCGGAGGACGAGATGACCATCTAGATTAAAAAATATTGTATTTAGTCAAATATGAGAGTAAAAAATGTCAAGATTATGTAAAATCGTTTTGTTACATGATACATATATGTTTAATATAAATTCAC
>NW_013718428.1:0-345 GCF_000517525.1 Limulus polyphemus | reverse complement strand
CTGATTACCCACTCGCGTAACGCGCACATTTTCCAGTAGGAACAGTGTTCTTGCGGGTATCGGTGATATGAGCAGGATACCTGTGTGGAGCATGTCATCCGTCGATAAGGGGGACATCCAAAATCCTCCATGTCCATGCATGGTACCTGCAGGTACTGTTTCAGGATCTGCGCCTTTTCATTTCCTTTGGTGTATACCTTTTCGTATTCCTGCCGTACCCGTAGGAAGTCTGTCGTAGTGTGATCTCCGTCTTCCCACCGTATCCCACGCAAGTACATCGTACACCATAGCATGTGACGGCGGTCTGCTTTGGTGAGACGCTCCTCGTGGTAAGGGGGCCGGAAA
>NW_013718427.1:0-345 GCF_000517525.1 Limulus polyphemus | reverse complement strand
TATGCGGCGTAGGGTTGCAGCAGTCATCCAGGCAAACGGTGGATATACCCGATATTGAAATTATAGCCAGACTTACAGGAACAATGTATGTGTGAAATTATAGTAAGGTTTACAGGAACTGTAACTGCTCATCAAAAATACGTTATAATAATTAAACAGTGGGTAACCAATACGTTATGATAATGAAACAGTGGGTAACTAATACGTTATAATAATGAACCAGTGGGTAACTAATACGTTATAATAATGAACCAGTGGGTAACTAATACGTTACAATAATGAACCAGTGGGTAACTAATACGTTATAATAATTAAACAGTGGGTAACCAATACGTTATGATAATG
>NW_013718426.1:0-345 GCF_000517525.1 Limulus polyphemus | reverse complement strand
TGACCAGAAATATATTTTTAGGATATTACCAAATCATTATTTTTTAAATGTTTTTATATATTATAACAGGAATTATTATTTTTATACGAAGTGTATTCGTGATTCACTACTAACCCATTAATGATGATACTTTTTTTAAAGAACAGCTTATAACATTTATCTTGGAGGAATGAAAGCAGAACTGGAAATTACATCACTCAGTTTTTATGTCTTCTTTCATAGAAAACGTGGGTTTCCTGATGACTTAACAACACATGGCTTAGTGTCTTCGTTATTTGCATCTTCGGCGTCTTTAGGGTATGTATTTCATGTTCCATTAACATTATCAAATATTACATGTGTCAT
>NW_013718425.1:0-345 GCF_000517525.1 Limulus polyphemus | reverse complement strand
CCTCTACTGCACAAAGAATACACTAGTAGTTAATATGTGAGCCCTCTACTGCACAAAGAATACACTAGTAGTTAATATGTGAGCCCTCTACTGCATAAAACGTACACTAGTAGTTAATATGTGAGCCCTCTACTGCACAAAGAATACACTAGTAGTTAATATGTGAGCCCTCTACTGCATAAAACGTACACTAGTAGTTAATATTTGAGCCCTCTTCTGTACACAAAGTATTATTTTCGGGCTTCGCCTAGCTTATCAATGTACGATTGTTAAATATTGTACAAACGTCCTGTATTATTCTCCACAGTTCAGTCAAGTGTTTAATTGCCCTTTGACCTCAGTTTT
>NW_013718424.1:0-345 GCF_000517525.1 Limulus polyphemus | reverse complement strand
CATGATAAATTAAACTTCTGATTAAATATTCTCAACGATATACATATACATGGTAAATAAAAATTTGATTAAACACTTACAACGATATATACATATATGGTAAATAAAAACTTCTAATTAAACATTCATAACAATATATATATATTTGATAAATAAAACTTCTGATTAATTATTCACATCGATAAATATATATATATATATATATATGGTTAGTAAACACTTCTGACTAAAAATTTACAACTATATATATATGCTAATTAACACTTCTGATTAAACATTTAGATATATATATATATATATGGTAAATGAAAACTAATGTTAAAAATCCACATCGATATATATATT
>NW_013718423.1:0-345 GCF_000517525.1 Limulus polyphemus | reverse complement strand
TGTGACTTCACAACACAATAGTATTTAAATCAACACAAATAAACCTGTGACTTCACAACACAAGAGTATTTCAATCAATACAAGTAAACTTGTGACTTCACGACACAAGAGTATTTAAATAAAACGCGCTTCCTTAATGTTGTTTGAAAAGACAGAAACTTCTATGTTTACATCAGCAAAACACCCAGTTGTGTTATAATTCACACAACTCTGTAAAATTGGTTTTGCTGTGAAATAACACAAGGCTTATGTTAATTTACAGAACAACGTTTTTACGTTGTTGGATTTACCTGGTTTTGGGTTTATTGGCGCAAAACAACGTGGCTATTTGCGCCTGGATTTACC
>NW_013718422.1:0-345 GCF_000517525.1 Limulus polyphemus | reverse complement strand
AACGATGGTACCGCAGTTAAATAAGTGTTAAACATGATACAGCAGTAAAACAAGTGTTAAAGTTGGTAGAACAGTAAAATAAGTGTTAAAGTTGGTAGAACAGTAAAACAAGTGTTAATGTTGGTAGAACAATAAACAAGTGTTAAAGTTGGTAGAACAGTAAAACAAGTGTTAAAGTTGGTAGAACAGTAAAACAAGTGTTAAAGTTGATAGAACAGTAAAACAAGTGTTAAAGTTGGTAGAACAGTAAAACAAGTGTTAAAGTTGATAGAACAGTAAAATAAGTGTTAAAGTTGATAGAACAGTAAAATAAGCGTTAAAGGTGGTAGAACAGTAAAACAAGTG
>NW_013718421.1:0-345 GCF_000517525.1 Limulus polyphemus | reverse complement strand
GACTTTCACCAATCTGTTGTATGAGCTGTTTTAATCTGTTGGTGCTGACTTTCACCAGTCTGTTGTATGAGCTGTTTTAATCTGTTGGTAGCTGACTTTAACTAGTCTGTTGTGTGAGCTATTTTAATCTGCTGGTGCTGACTTTCACCAATCTGTTGTGTGAGCTGTTTTAATCTGTTGGTGCTGACTTTCACCAGTCTGTTGTATGAGCTGTTTTAATCTGTTGGTGCTGACTTTAACTAGTCTGTTGTGTGAGCTGTTTTAATCTGTTGGTGCTGACTTCCACTAGTCTGTTGTGTGAGCTGTTTTAATCTGTTGGTGCTGACTTTCACCAGTCTGTTGTAT
>NW_013718420.1:0-345 GCF_000517525.1 Limulus polyphemus | reverse complement strand
GATCTTGATACGTTTTCTTTGAAGATTTGGTTAAAAGTAAAGCAATATTTGAAAAGAATTCTATAGACAACCAAATGTCTCAAAATTCAAATAATTATTTCTGATCCCCGTAGAATTAATTAATTGAGCGGCATTAGACCCGTAATTATTCGATTTCATGCCATACATGAAACCTTACTTCGTCAGAAAAAAATTAAATAACACTCTTATAAAACTATATACGTTCCATAAACATGTACGAAAGAAGTCAGTTGGTTTAAACTGAAATACGTTCCCATGCCGGAAATCGAACCCGGGCCTCCTGGGTGAGAGCCAGGTATCCCTAACCACTAGACCACATGGGAT
>NW_013718419.1:0-345 GCF_000517525.1 Limulus polyphemus | reverse complement strand
CTGTCAATGTTAATGTTTATTAATATATAACATACATTAAAATGTAACATATACTATCAAGGTTAACGTATATTAATATACAATATACAACAAAGTGTAACATATAGTGTCAAGGTTAATGTTTATTAATATATAACATACAACAAAATGTAACATACAGTGTCAAGGTTAATAATGTTTATTAACATATAATGTATAACAAAATGTAACATATAGTGTCAAGGTTAATGTTTATTAATATATAACATACAACAAAATGTAACATATAACATACAACAAAATGTAACATATAGTGTCAACGTTAATGTTTATTAATTAATGTATATAATATTCAACAAAATGCAA
>NW_013718418.1:0-345 GCF_000517525.1 Limulus polyphemus | reverse complement strand
CTAATTTGTATTTCATTGGTTGTGGGCGTGAATACCCACATCTCGCTCTCCTAACTTGTATTTCATTGGTTGTGGGTTTGAGTACCCAAATCTCGCTCTCCTAACTTGTATTTCATTGGTTGTGGACTTGAGTACCCACATCTCGCTCTCCTAACTTGTATTTCATTGGTTGTGGGTTTGAGTACCCACATCTCGCTCTCCTAACTTGTATTTCATTGGTTGTGGACTTGAGTACCCACATCTCGCTCTCCTAACTTGTATTTCATTGGTTGTGGACTTGAGTACTTACATCTCGCTCTCCTAACTTGTATTTCATTGGTTGTGGGTTTGAATACCCACATCTCG
>NW_013718417.1:0-345 GCF_000517525.1 Limulus polyphemus | reverse complement strand
ATCTATTTCGTCTGACTTCACGTTATATTACAGAAAAGTTTGAAAAGAAAAATGATACACTGGAACAGGAAACCATAGAGTCGACACAGAAAACAGAATTGTCCCCTAAAATTGTTAGAGATTATTTATAGTCCAATTTCAAGTCCAAACTATTCTATTAAACCAATCTCGATTTGGAATTGGATTCCTCCTCCTTTTTTTTTAGTAAACATGAAAGACTATAGAAGGCGTTCAATAAAGATAGGAACTTTTGTTCTCTTTAATATCGATGAAGAAATATATCCCTCTGATATCAGTAAGAAATCTATTCCTTTGATATCAGTTCAAGAACAGAGTATGAAGTCG
>NW_013718416.1:0-345 GCF_000517525.1 Limulus polyphemus | reverse complement strand
TGTGCCACTGGGGGGGGGGGGTTAACGAGTTACATATTTGTTCAAACACTTAGCTCTCTCTTCAAGTGAGTTGAAGAATTACTTACTTTGTTATTTCACTCGGTATTACCAACGAAATTCAGGCTGAAACTAAAAAAAAACAACAAAAAAAACACGACAAGGCAGATGTTATACAGATCTGGTAAAGACAGTTATAATGCGTTCAGATTGGTGTTGAAAACTGATTTAAGCAGATAGCTTGATCAAAACTGACAAAAATTATACATGGTGACGTAAATGGGATGTGGTTAAGATTGTAGGTAGTGATACAGGATCTAACATGAGTATTAAATATTTATGTAACAC
>NW_013718415.1:0-345 GCF_000517525.1 Limulus polyphemus | reverse complement strand
AACAAATTATCTAGAAGTTCAGTTCCTCTTTCAATTCCATACAAATGATCTAGAAGTTCAGTTCTGTTTTAATTCCGTACAAATGATCTAGAAGTTCAGTTCTGTTTTAATTCCCGTACAAATTATCTAGAAGTTCAATTCTCTTTTAATTCCATACAAATTATCTAGAAGTTCAGTTTTGTTTTAATTTCATACAAATGATCTAGAAATTCAGTTCTGTTTTAATTCCATACAAATGATCTAAAAGTTCAGTTCTGTTTTAATTCCATACAAATGATCTAGAAGTTCAGTTCTGTTTTAATTCCATACAAATTATCTAGAAGTTCAGTTCTGTTTTAATTCCAT
>NW_013718414.1:0-345 GCF_000517525.1 Limulus polyphemus | reverse complement strand
CATAGAAAACAGGTGTAAGAGACAAAACATACCTCAGAAATAAAGTTTGACAAGACCAATGGCAGGTGAGCTGAATCAACAGGTAGTGAACGGGAAGGTGCAGCAAACTATGGAGGAGAGAGGGGGACAAACGATCAAAATCGCCATCAGCCTGGCCAAGCTTGAAAGTTAAAGTTTCAGGAGGAAGTGAGGCAGGAGTACATGTGAGAGATTGGCTCATGTACCACTCAATCTCTTGGAAAATGAGCAATGATATACCCCCGATGGGTCGGCCGTGCCGGTGGCTGAAAAAACGGCATCAGACACTGGCAAAGTGCCTGAAGTGGTGACTATAACTTCAGGATT
>NW_013718413.1:0-345 GCF_000517525.1 Limulus polyphemus | reverse complement strand
ATACAGGTACACCATTACCATCTTTATAAGATACAGGTACACCATTACCATCTGTTATTTCTTATAATAGATAGTAATGGTGTACCTGTGTCTTCACAGGCACACCATTACAACCTGTTATAAGACACAAGTACACCATTATCACCTATTATAAGATACAGGTACACCATTATCATCTATTATAAGACACAGGCACACCATTACCATCTATTATGAGATACAAATACACCATTACCATCTGTTATAAGATACAGGTACACCATTACCATCTATTATAAGACACAGGCACACCATTACCATCTGTTATAAGACACAGGTATACCATTACCATCTGTTATAAGATGC
>NW_013718412.1:0-345 GCF_000517525.1 Limulus polyphemus | reverse complement strand
TAAAAATAAAATATAATACTTGAGAAATATGAATGTACAGTATGAAATAAATAAATAAATAAAAATATAAATATAGCATCATTTAAAACAAACTGTCTTTGCTCTCTATTTTTCTTTTGTTAGCGAGACGGGATAAATTTCGAGGGGCTTATCACAACCCCTTGTCTACCCCCTGATATCCATTCACTAATAAAAAAGTTTATGTATTTGCTGTTCTCCCTTGAAATGTTCGTCCTATCTCAAAATCATTTTGAATATAATCTTCATACTTAGTTCGACCCGGCATAGTGTAGTGAGCAACGTAAGTCGCTAAGTGTTTCTATGCATAAAACTTTGGGTCCAGCC
>NW_013718411.1:0-345 GCF_000517525.1 Limulus polyphemus | reverse complement strand
GAAAAATTGTCGTTTTGCGCACCTTCGTATGAGGGAAGTGTGACCTCCGCAGTGAACGCGGCGGACAGACAAGCAATCAAACAGAGATATTTTGAGTTTTATACATAGATAATCACTAGCACATTTTTACATTCAAAATTATATCCATCATTATTATTTCCATTTTTATGAAACTTATCCAATGATTTATCTTCTATGCATGAAAAACACTTTTTAATTATATTTAATCTTCTCTATGAAGGAAGTTTCCTTGTACTTTTCCAAATGAGTTTTAACAATTTCTTTTCACAATATTTGCATTCATTTTACCCCAATCTATCAATTTTAGTTTTATTATAATGATCA
>NW_013718410.1:0-345 GCF_000517525.1 Limulus polyphemus | reverse complement strand
CAACTTACGTAATAAAACACTGGTAACGCTTATACCAACTTACGTAATAATACACTGGTAACGCTTATACAACTTACGTAATGATACACTGGTAATGCTTATACAACTTAAGTAATAATACACTGGTAACGCTTATACAACTTATGTAATGATACACTGGTAACGCTTATACAACTTACTTAATAAAACACTGGTAACGCTTATACAACTTATGTAATGATACACTGGTAAGGCTTATACAACTTACGTAATGATAGACTGGTAACGCTTATACAACTTACGTAATGATACACTGGTAAGACTTATACAACGTATGTAATAAAACACTGATAACGCTTATACAAC
>NW_013718409.1:0-345 GCF_000517525.1 Limulus polyphemus | reverse complement strand
CCACATAATTAGATGACAGCAAGCTAACAATCAGTATAACCACTTAATTAGACGAGAGCAAGCCAACAATCAGTATAACCACTTAATTAGACAAGAGAAAGCCAACAATCAGTATAACCACATAATTAGACGACAGCAAGCTAACAATTAGTATAACCACTTAATTAGATGACAGCAAGCTAACAATCAGTATAACCACATAATTAGATGACAGCAAGCTAACAATCAGTATAACCACCTAATTAAATGACAACAAGCTAACAAATAATATAACCACTTAATTAGACAAGAGCAAGCTAACAATTAGTATAACCACTTAATTAGACGACAGCAAGCTAACAATCA
>NW_013718408.1:0-345 GCF_000517525.1 Limulus polyphemus | reverse complement strand
AAAGAGACCCAGAATAAAAAGTGAAAGTGCTGACAACAGTATACTGTTAGATCAGTACTTGTTGAAATAACTGCTGCTATTTTGTGGACAAATTGCCATAATTAACTGACACATCAGAACTGCTGAAGGGCTATTTTTACAAAATGCTGGAAGTGCATACTACATCAGATCAAGAAATTAAAACATTAAAACTTTGAGATTATACTATTTGCTAAATTGTATAAAACCTTGGGAATCAAGAAAACCAAGGCAGCAAACATTCATTCTTCTTCAAGTTGCCTGAAAAGATAATAACTACAATATATATATATAAAGCTAAGGGTTACATTCTGGCAACTCTCACAC
>NW_013718407.1:0-345 GCF_000517525.1 Limulus polyphemus | reverse complement strand
GTCATCCTGTGATTAGCAAGGAACAACAAAGACACTCTATGATTGGTATGGAACAACATAGTCGTCCTTTGACTGGCAAGGAACAACATAGACACTCTATGATTGGTATGGAACAACATAGTCTTCCTGTGACTGGCAAGGAACAACATAGACACTCTAGGATTGGTATGGAACAACATAGTCGTCCTGTGATTGGCAAGGGACAACATAGACACTCTATGATTGGTATGGAACAACATAGTCGTCCTGTGACTAGCAAGGAACAACATGGATACTCTATGATTGGTATGGAAGAACATAGTCGTTCTGTGACTGGCAAGGAACAACAAAGACACTCTATGATTT
>NW_013718406.1:0-345 GCF_000517525.1 Limulus polyphemus | reverse complement strand
AACACGTCAGTGTGTGTTGTTACATTAAACACGTCAGTGTGTTATTACATTAAACACACATCAATGTATGTTATTACATTAAACACACGTCAATGTGTGTTGTTACATGAAACACATGTCAGTGTGTGTTGTTACATTAAACACGTCAGCGTGTGTTGTTACATTAAACACGTCAGTGTGTTATTACATTAAACACACATCAATGTATGTTGTTACATGAAACACGTGTCAGTGTGTGTTGTTACATTAAACACGTCAGTGTGTGTTGTTACATTAAACACGTCAGTGTGTTATTACATTAAACACACATCAATGTATGTTATTACATTAAACACACGTCAATGT
>NW_013718405.1:0-345 GCF_000517525.1 Limulus polyphemus | reverse complement strand
TGATGATAATGGAGAATTTGTTGAACTTTATTACAAAACTTGACCTCCATTACATTATTGGAACACTTAGGCCTAACTCAATTTACTGCTACTGATGATGATAATGGAGAATTTGTTGAACTTTATTACAAAACTTGGCCTCCATTACATTATTGGATCACTTAGGCCTAACTCAATTTACTGCTGCTGCTGATGATAATGTAGAATTTGTTGAACTTTATTACAAAACTTGGCCTCCATTACATTATTGGATCACTTAGGCCTAACTCAATTTACCTGCTGCTGATGATAATGGAGAATTTGTTGAACTTTATTACAAAACTTGGCCTCCATTACATTATTGGA
>NW_013718404.1:0-345 GCF_000517525.1 Limulus polyphemus | reverse complement strand
GTTCCATAGAAGTATGACTATTCCATATTCAAGTGGAGAAGGGAACCAGAGAATGTCATAAGAAACACCCTTTCTCCACTTGAATATGGACTAGAAACCAGAGAATGTCATAAGAAAGGAACCTGTGATAGAAGTATGGCTCTAGTCCATATTCAAGTGGAGAAAGGAACCAGAGAATGTCATAAGAAACACAGGTTCCATAGAAGTATGGCTATAGTCCATATTCAAGTGGAGAAAGGAACCAGAGAATGTCATAAGAAACACAGGTTCCACAGAAGTATGGCTCTAGTCCATATTCAAGTAGAGAAGGGAACCAGGGAATGTCATAAGAAACACAGGTTCCAC
>NW_013718403.1:0-345 GCF_000517525.1 Limulus polyphemus | reverse complement strand
GGAGAAACAACAGACAAAGAGAGATTTTTCTTCATTTAATTAGGAAACAACACAGGGGTACCTGTTCTTCACTTGGTGAGGAAACAACACACAAAGAGAGATATCTTCATTTAATTAGGAAACAACACAAGGATACCTGTTCTTCACTTGGTGTGGAAACAACACACAAAGAGAGAGGTTCTTCATTTAGTTAAGAAACAACACAAGGAGATATGTTTTCACTTGGTGGGGATACAACACACAAAGAGAGATGTCTTCATTTAATTAGGAAACAACACAAGGGTACCTATTTGAATAAGTAAAGTTGTTTGAACATTTGTTGAACAACAAGTTAAAGCTTGGAAT
>NW_013718402.1:0-345 GCF_000517525.1 Limulus polyphemus | reverse complement strand
TTACAATGGATAAAAATTGACCAAAAATAAGCAAGAATTTGGTATTATTGAAGCTATTTTTAACTAACAACAAGAACCACCAAAAATATAAAACTGTGGTACCAATATGCGAATATTTTCGTGTATACAACAACGACCAAAAACTTTTATCATCCTCAACGAACATCGACACGAGAACAAGAAAACTTAATATGGGAAATTGAAATAACGCTGATCAGTTGAAAAAATGGTTTCCACGTGGAACAAAGGCGCACCACAACTCAAACAGGCTTAAAAAAAGAAAAAGAAACATCCAATGGCCTTAAACATTATGGGATGACTTTCACATTTAATAGGAGGTTCCGG
>NW_013718401.1:0-345 GCF_000517525.1 Limulus polyphemus | reverse complement strand
AATGTGTTAAGTGATTGTTTCTAAAACACGGAACAAAACATTTTTAAGTAACATGTGTTAAAGAAAAATGTTTTGGAAACAATGGAAAACAAGATTAAATCTGTGTTAAGTAACGTGTTTTGAAAACAATAGAAAATGAAATTAAAAATGTGTTAAGTAACGTGTTTTCGAAACAATGGAAAACAAGATTAAAAATGTGTTAAGTAACGTGTTTTGAAAACAATGTTAAAACTGTGTTAAGTAACATGTTTTGGAAACAATGGAAAACAAGATTAAAACTGTGTTAAGTAACATGTTTTGGAAACTTATGATTCTGTTGCTTGAAGGCTATATTGGTAAGTGTTA
>NW_013718400.1:0-345 GCF_000517525.1 Limulus polyphemus | reverse complement strand
GTTTATAAATAGTAGAGAAACACATATAGGTTATTCTGTTTACATAATGAACCATTTATAAATAGTAGAGAAACACATATAGGTTATTCTATTTACATAATGAACCGTTTGTAAAGCCTTTTCTCTGTCTAGTCTTAAGAATAGTAGAGAAACACATATAGGTTACTCTGTTAACATAATGAACCGTTTGTAAAGCCTTTTCTCTGTCTAGTCTTAAGAATAGTATAGAAACACATATAGGTTATTCTATTAACATAATGAACCGTTTGTAAAGCCTTTTCTCTGTCTAGTCTTAAGAATAGTATAGAAACACACATATAGGTTATTCTGTTTACATAATGAACC
>NW_013718399.1:0-345 GCF_000517525.1 Limulus polyphemus | reverse complement strand
CACATCAACATTATTTATTATCATCACTATGTCAAAGAAACACAGAAATTAGAATTATAAGCGAAGAAATGTATGTAACGATATACTTACATTTTAAGGCTGGTTCTTCATTCTTTCTTCCATGTAGTAAAGCAAATGATGCAGGACATTTCATATATAAATATCAGCCCTTTCACCTCTAATTAATTAGATTAGTGTTGATAAGCTCTGTTACAAGTTGAAACTTCTGTCTGTAACAAACAGTATAAAGTTCAGTCAAATCTGGGTTGGTGTTAACTTTCTGTAGACTAACATTATACAATACAAAGAATTTTTAATCTCATAAATATTACATGTTTTCGACAG
>NW_013718398.1:0-345 GCF_000517525.1 Limulus polyphemus | reverse complement strand
TTTCAGACAAAACGTAAAGGTTCCAGATGAAATGTTAGGTTAGGTCACACAGATTTTTTCCACCAATTCAACGTAGGCGGGCTGAGAATGTTAACGTAGAAAATGTGCTATCACGTTTCAGACAAAACTTAAAGTTTCCTGATGAAATGTTAGGTTAGGTCACACAGATTTTTTCCACCAATTCAACGTAGGCGGGCTGAGAATGTTAACGTAGAAAATGTGCTATCACGCTTCAGACAAAACTTAAAGTTTCCAGATGAAAAGTTAGGTCACACAGATTTTCTGTTTGATGAAAAAAAAATGATAAGTTTAACTTATTAATGCTTAAAATGTTCCTAACTAACT
>NW_013718397.1:0-345 GCF_000517525.1 Limulus polyphemus | reverse complement strand
CATTACATCGTGCACCTACGTAACAAACAACCGTGTCAGTGTTAAGTCGGTGCCTTGTACGATAATCCAGCAATAACATTACATCGTGCACCTAGTAACAAACACCGTGTCAGTGTTAAGTCGGTGCATTGTACAATAATCCAGCAATAACATTACATCGTGCACCTAGTAACAAACACCGTGTCAGTGTTAAATCAGTGCCTTGTACGATAATCCATTAATAACATTACATCGTGCACCTTGTAACAGACACCGTGTCAGTGTTAAGTCGGTGCATTGTTCGATAATCCAGCAATAACATTACATCGTGCACCTAGTAACAAACACCGTGTCAGTGTTAAGTCG
>NW_013718396.1:0-345 GCF_000517525.1 Limulus polyphemus | reverse complement strand
CTTGTAAGAACCAACGTTCACTACTTATAGTCTTGTCAGAACCAACGTTCGCTATTTACAGTCTTGTAAGAACCAACGTTCACTACTTACAGTCTTGTAAGAACCGACGTTCACTCAGAACCAACGTTCACTATTTACAGTCTTGTAAGAACCAACGTTCACTACTTACAATCTTGTCAAAACCGACTTTCACTATTTATAGTCTTGTAAGAACCAACATTCACTACTTATAGTCTTGTAAGAACCAACGTTCACTATTTATAGTCTTGTAAGAACCGACGTTCACTACTTACAGTCTTGTAAAAACCAACGTTCACTACTTAGTCTTATAATAACCAACGTTCA
>NW_013718395.1:0-345 GCF_000517525.1 Limulus polyphemus | reverse complement strand
ATGTATTTTTGAGAAACAAAACACACACATTACCTTTTTTTTGTTAATCTTTGAAATTAGCAGAAATGTGTCTTTCAAAATCAAAAAGTGGGGTGTTTCTTTATAGGCAAAACTATGTAGCTGTGTAAAAAATGCAAATGAAAATTTTTTCTTCACGAATGACACTAAATCTAAGTCAGTATTAAATATTAATATTAAATCTGAGATATGTTTGAGTCAAATTTGTTGAAATATACTTAGAATTGATATGTAAGAAGTTGAAAAACTCCTGAGAAACACTGCCCCCAGTCTTTTTACTTTTAAATCTTACCTTTTCTACCTGAAAATGTATTATACACACAATGC
>NW_013718394.1:0-345 GCF_000517525.1 Limulus polyphemus | reverse complement strand
GCCGTTCTCCAGCCATTATTAAGTCTCAAAGTGGGTTCCTCGTCATCGAATTCGAAATTGTTAGCTGATGTATTCCTTGTATTTTAAAGCTTAAGCTCCTCCCGAAACCCTGCTGCCGTTTCCCACAGTTTACATTTTTATCTGTTGCCTTAACTTTAATTAGTATAGATGTAGAAACCGATCGTCAGTTTTTAACAAACATTTTGTCTGTAAGACGATACTAACGACATTTATAGTGTTCCAATGTGTGTTAGGAACAAATTTTACCGTACAAAATACCAATTTTTTTTCTTCCTAAGGGGACGTTTTCCCCTGAATCTCAGAAGTAGGATCAGAGATGATCAG
>NW_013718393.1:0-345 GCF_000517525.1 Limulus polyphemus | reverse complement strand
CATAATGTTCATATTAATGTTGCCTGTTTAACAAAACACATAATGTTCATATTAATGTTGCCTGTTTAACAAAACATATAATGTTGTGTGTTTCCACGTTACGAACACATTATGTTCACATCAATGTTGTCTGTTTCCACGTTACGAACACATAATGTTCATATCAATGTTGTCTGTTTCCACGTTACGAACATATAATGTTCACATCAATGTTGTCTGTTTAACAAAACACATAATGTTAATATTAATGTTGCCTGTTTAACAAAACATATAATGTTGTCTGTTTCCACGTTACGAACACATAATGTTCACATCAATGTTGTCTGTTTCCACGTTACGAACACA
>NW_013718392.1:0-345 GCF_000517525.1 Limulus polyphemus | reverse complement strand
GAACGAAATACAACGATGTTGAGTAGTCACTATATTTGCACTTGAACTGACTTAAAAAAAAATTGTTTATACAACCTCAGAAATCTGTGACACAAAATATTCAACTAAAACTATCCGTCTAAATGTTTCAATATTACTTTTGACTAATCAAATTTATTAATACAGAAATGTAATGCTGTAGAATGCTTTTAAAATGATAAAGCATTTTCTGTGCATGCAAACCATATATTAACTACATGATAAAATTATACAATAAAACAATGTAAACATTAAAACACCCACATTCCCATTTTTCCTTTTCTGCCTTATTTTTACTTGCACTTATAATGCATGACCAGGTGGTTA
>NW_013718391.1:0-345 GCF_000517525.1 Limulus polyphemus | reverse complement strand
TTGTAAGACAGCTATAAGCTGGATTATACTGACTGCTATAAATTCTGTTGTAAGACAGCTATAATCTGGATTATACTGACTGCTATACATTCAATTGTAAGACATCTATAAGCTGGATTATACTGACTGCTATACATTCTATTGTTAGACAGATATAAGCTGGATTATACTGACTGCTATACATTCTATTGTTAGACAGATATAAGCTGGATTATACTGACTGCTATACATTCAATTGTAAGACAGCTATAAGCTGGATTATACTGACCGGTATACATTCTATTGTAAGACATCTATAAGCTGGATTATACTGACTGCTATACATTCAATTGTAAGACAGATATA
>NW_013718390.1:0-345 GCF_000517525.1 Limulus polyphemus | reverse complement strand
TTATATTATCATGGCATAATGTGTAAAATAGTACTGTAAAATTTATTTTTTCTAACAATAAGAACAGTGTATTAATATGACGTAATGGGTAAAATAATGCTATAATATCGAATTTTTGCACAATAATACTATGACACAACAGTTAACTTAATTTTGCCAAACAATATTTTAACCTCGAAACGTGGAAGAGGATATTTAATGAGCTAAAAAAGTAGAGAAAAATTCAAAGATTTATTTATTTACTAGTATAGCCAACTCGATATATCTATTACTTTATAAGTGCCTGACCACATCGTAATTTGGTGATCATATTCATGGTCAAAGAAGCCTTATGAGTGAAGAACA
>NW_013718389.1:0-345 GCF_000517525.1 Limulus polyphemus | reverse complement strand
TTATAATTTAATTTTTTTTTTTTTTATTATTTGTATAATGGTGTTTATATCAAAAGGAATTTGTATTTGTTCAAATTTTATTAATTAATTTTAGTAATATTTAACGATCAGACATTTGAAATAAATAACTTTTGGTTTTTCATTTGTAAGTAATGTACAAGACGTAAAATAAACAATTTTTAAAAGAAATATTTAAACAGTTAAGATTATGAAAATATACATAATGGTAAAATCGAAATAGTTCATATACATCATCCGAAAAGAATGTAGTTAGCTCTATAATAAACAATATGTTTAGAAATATTTTAATATACATATACACACATATACACACACATATATACA
>NW_013718388.1:0-345 GCF_000517525.1 Limulus polyphemus | reverse complement strand
GTCAATTAATTAGTAAAGTCAGACTAAGTTTATGTAATATACTTGTAATAACACAGCCTGTTTAAAAATAATCACATTTAATGTTCTGTACATAACAAAGAGACAAATATAAACTTACTGTGTACTGGTTATGATATTGGATTCATGGTTGTTCCAAGTCTGAAAGTAAAAGGTAAAGATGGAATAGAGTAAAAACAATTAATTTATTAATAAATGTATATATCTTAAAAAGGCCGACAACTGATATCAGTAACCAATAAATCAACGTGAAATGCCATTAGTTTATCTTTTATCTCGGAGTAGTTACAAGGAGTACGTTAATGTTTAAACAGTTACAGATAGATA
>NW_013718387.1:0-345 GCF_000517525.1 Limulus polyphemus | reverse complement strand
CATTCAGCTAAGCCATGTGAGGGATCCTCGCGAAATATTTTTAAAAATATTTAGCAGCTTGAAAATCAAGGGTCATAAAGTCCCTAAAACTGAGTTTTTGAACTCCTAGTTATTATCTTCAGTTGTACAAACTGTTGATGCACTAGGTATTACATCTACTGATACCAGCCATACTACACTGTGTTAATCGAGCAGTTGTCATCAAATATCTTATGAATATCTCTTACAGTGGAATTCTTATCAATATTTCAGAGAGTAAGGGTGGCAAAGCCCTTTTGACCTTATTAGTCCTACAATCAACAACCATTCTAACTTAATATGCTCGAGTGGTAATCATACAATGTA
>NW_013718386.1:0-345 GCF_000517525.1 Limulus polyphemus | reverse complement strand
TTGTAGACAAGGAACAAGAATACATTAAACACTAAATAAGACAGTGTGTGTTTGTAGACAAGGAACAAGAATACATTAAACACTAAATAAGACAGTGTGTGTCATTAAACACTAAATAAGACAGTGTGTGTGTAAACAAGGAACAAGAGACTTTAACAGAGCTAACATAAGTACTTACCTAGACAGAGCTAACATAAATATTTACCTGGGCAGAGCTAACATAAATACTTACCTAGACAGAGCTAACATAAATACTTACCTGGGCAGAGCTAACATAAATACTTACCTGGGCAGAGCTAACATAAGTACTTACCTGAGCAGAGCTAACATAAGTACTTACCTGGG
>NW_013718385.1:0-345 GCF_000517525.1 Limulus polyphemus | reverse complement strand
CTCTCTCTCTCTCTCTCTTCTTTTTTTTTTTTTGGCAAAGAGAGATGTCACCACGAGCCACCATTGGAGTTTGGCACTTAAATTTCTTTGGTAATTTGGTAAAGAGAGGTACCGCCACGAGCTGCTGTACTGTTTAGAGAAAGCCTGGTTGACACTGTCTATTTGGTTAAGGGAGGAGTTATCACAAGTTGTTGTAGTGGTTAAAGTAAGCATGATTAGTACTTCACATGTTTGTTAAAGGAAGGAATTTCAGTAGTGTTCAGAACATCCCTAATTAGCACTTCATATGTTTGGTAAAGAGAAATTTGAGGCTCTAATTTCATCCACTAAACGGGTTTCATATGC
>NW_013718384.1:0-345 GCF_000517525.1 Limulus polyphemus | reverse complement strand
CCAAATCTGATTAGAGCAGAAGCACAACTATTGCGATTCAAGGCAACTTTCGTTAATCCGGCACAACAACTTTTACATAATACACCATTTTCAATGAGATTTTATAAATTAGTATAATTGTCACACTAGGCTTCATGACAAAGATTAATTGACTCTTAGAATAATAATAATATAAAAATAATCATTGTAATTCTAAGGAGATTAAATTTATTTCCGTTCTGAATAAATCTTGACATTGTCTTTTAAATCGTTATATTAATAAGAAGGAAGTTTTCCAGAATTTCTGTTTTAGCAGTCTCTTATGATACTAATGTAATTAAGTATTGTCTTTAGACATTTATATGT
>NW_013718383.1:0-345 GCF_000517525.1 Limulus polyphemus | reverse complement strand
AACTCTATGAAACAATGCAAAGAGCAAAAATCACAAAACAAAAACCCTTATTAAATTTTACGAAACAATTCAAAGAGCCAAATTCACAAAACAAAAACTCTTATTTAACACTAGGAAGCAATACAAAGTGCCAAAATCACAAACAAAAAACCTTATTTAACTCTAGGAAACAATGCAAAGTGCAAAAATAACAAAAAACAAAAACCCTTATTTAACTCTACGAAACAATGCAAAGTGCCAAAATAACAATACAAAAAATCTTATTTAGCTCTGTGAAACAATGCAAAGTACAAAAATAACAAAAACAAAAACCCTTATTTAACTCTATGAAGCAAAGCAAAGTGC
>NW_013718382.1:0-345 GCF_000517525.1 Limulus polyphemus | reverse complement strand
GGTTACATGTACTTACAGTTAAATACTGAAACAAAAGGTCACTTGTACGTACAGTTAAATACTGAAACAAAAGGTGAAATGTACTTAAAGTTAAATACTGAAACAAAAGATCACGTGTACTTACAGTTAAATACTGAAACAAAAGGTGAAATGTACTTACAGTTAAATACTGAAACAAAATGTCAAAAGGTTACATGTACTTACAGTTAAATACTGAAACAAAACGTCACGTGTACTTACAGTTAAATACTGAAACAAAAGATCACATGCACTTACAGTTAAATACTGAAACAAAAGATCACGTGTACTTACAGTTAAATACTGAAACAAAAGGTTACATGTACG
>NW_013718381.1:0-345 GCF_000517525.1 Limulus polyphemus | reverse complement strand
GAGTAGTGACATAAAGTAAAATAATTTATACGCTAGCCTCTTTATTCATTGTTAAAATAACACGAGTATGCCAATAATTTGAAATGATACTTAAAATGATCATTTGCAGATTGCTTGTATATTTGTTTTTAGTTAAGTACAGAGCTTCCCAATAGGCTATCCCTGATGTGCCCACCTTAGGGTAGCGAAACCCGGTTGTAAATCCGCAGGCTTACCGCTGTGCCACTGGAGGGCGATAATAGAAATACATGTTTTGTTAATATATTTGTATTTAAACTCGTTGAATGCAGAGTTGTCGAAACTGTAGTTGTCTGGGTATTTTTTTTTATACCAAAGTTTGTCAGG
>NW_013718380.1:0-345 GCF_000517525.1 Limulus polyphemus | reverse complement strand
ATTAAAATGTAGTATATGATAATACATAACACGAAGTGTGACATCCAGGTGTTTTTTAAAATATAGTATATGATAATATATAACATGAAGTGTGACATCAAGGTGTTTTTAAAATGCAGTATATGATAATATATAGCATTAAGTGGGACATCAAGGTGTTTTTTAAAATGTAGTATATGATAATATATAACATGAAGTATGACATCAAGGTGTTTTAAAATGTAGTATATGATAATATATAACATGAAGTGTGACATCAAGGTGTTTTTAAAATGTAGTATATGATAATATATAACATGAAGTGTGACATCAAGATGTTTTTAAAATGCAGTATATCATAATATA
>NW_013718379.1:0-345 GCF_000517525.1 Limulus polyphemus | reverse complement strand
TGACATGATACACGCGGGCTTTTATATAGCTTAGATAACACTTACTGGAACATTTCCGTGTATATTTTACAGCGACATTTACTCATGATTGGTAAATCATAACAATACGGTTGAAGATTACCGGCAAGTAAGGCCCCCTGGTGGGCTCATCGGTGAACTGATAACGCTAAAATTGCAGAGCACAGATGGCCTATTTTGTAGATTTGCACTTGACAATAAATCAAACAAACAAAAAAAACATGAAAGGCTCGAAACGTCCACGTGCATTACAACATCAGTTAGATTAAACTAGGCTTAGCGATCTTCTTAGAAAACTTGAATGTTGTTTTATTGTCCTAGCAGGAA
>NW_013718378.1:0-345 GCF_000517525.1 Limulus polyphemus | reverse complement strand
ATATATATATATGAGTGTGTTGTGTTTACTATATGTGTTTGTTCTTTGTGTTAATATATATATATATATATAGATGTGTGTATGTGTGTGTTGTGTGTTTGTTTTTTTAATGCAAAGCCACATCGAGTTACCTGTTGCGTCTGTCAAGGAGATTCGAAGCCCTGATTTTAGCGGTGTAAATGTGTAGACTTCGCCCACAAGGATATATACACATTACTTTTCAATTTCATGGAACTTATTCACACACACTCTTCTAGCTTCTGTTTTAAAACCTTCTTGGGAATTACTGCTCATCAAAAGAATAATAGGAAACTACAACATTACTATCACATATATTCTTTTGAT
>NW_013718377.1:0-345 GCF_000517525.1 Limulus polyphemus | reverse complement strand
CAAGAAACAGTACATCTTCTCTAGTTGACAAGAAACAGTATATCTTCTCTAGTGGACAAGAAACAGCCCATCTTCTCTAGTCGACAAGAAACAGTCCATCTTCTCTAGTCGACAAGAAACAGTACATCTTCTCTAGTTGACAAGAAACAGTACATCTTCTCTATTTGACAAGAAACTGCCCATCTTCTCTAGTCGACAAGAAACAGTCCATCTTCTCTTGTGGACAAGAAACAGTATATCTTCTCTAGTAGACAAAAATCAGTCCATCTTCTCTAGTGGACAAGAAACAGCCCATCTTCTCTAGTGGACAAGAAACAGTCCATCTTCTCTAGTGGACAAGAAACA
>NW_013718376.1:0-345 GCF_000517525.1 Limulus polyphemus | reverse complement strand
GTTTATACTTTAATGTGTATAGTTTGTTATATAAAGTAGTATTTGCTATTTATACTTTCATGTGTATAGTTTGTTATATAAAATAGTATTTGTTATTTATACTCTCATGTGTATAGTTTTGTTATTTAAAATAGTATTTGTTCTTTACATTTTCATGTGTATACTTAGTTATATAAAATAGTATTTGTTATATATATTCTCATGTGTATAGTTTGTTATATAAAATAGTATTTGCTATTTATATTCTCATGTGTACAGTTTTGTTATATAAAATAGTGTTTGTTGTTTACATTTCATGTGTATAGTTTTCTTATATAAAATAGTATTTGTTATCTATATTCTCAT
>NW_013718375.1:0-345 GCF_000517525.1 Limulus polyphemus | reverse complement strand
TTGAACACTATTAAAATGAATTTTATATTAATGGCCGTGCAATTTCACTCAACTACGTATACTCCTAGGCTAATAAGAAATGTTAAGATATTTCAACAATTTTATTACATTACTTGTGAATCATGAGTTTGAAACCATCAACCCAAATGAGACCATGTTTTTTTTTGGTTAATTGTTATTTTTCGTAACTACTAAACACTCTTGAGAAAGAATCACAGGAGTATGTGTGAAGCGACTTAAGAGACAGTCTATGACATGTATATAAATCTGGTTTATCTGTTGGAGAACTGACCCCTACTGGGATTTTTGTGTTTTGAGAAGCTTTGGGAAAAAGTACAATTTAAC
>NW_013718374.1:0-345 GCF_000517525.1 Limulus polyphemus | reverse complement strand
GCCAGGTAATCTTTACTGATAGAAGGAGTTCCAAGTAGATTAAGGAGTCTAGAATATCGTTCTTGTAAAGGGCAGGTAATCTTTACTGATAGGAGTTCCAAGTAGATTAAGGAGCCTAGAATATCGTTCTTGTAAAGGCCAGGTAATCTTTACTGATAGAAGGAGTTCCAAGTAGATTAAGGAGTCTAGAATATCGTTCTTGTAAAGGGCAGGTAATCTTTACTGATAGGAGTTCCAAGTAGATTAAGGAGCCTAGAATATCATTCTTGTAAAGGGCAGGTAACTTTACTGATAGAAGGAGTTTCAAGTAGATTAAGGAGCCTAGAATATCGTTCTTGTAAAGGG
>NW_013718373.1:0-345 GCF_000517525.1 Limulus polyphemus | reverse complement strand
TATTTATATTCCAGTAATGTAATATCATATAGTAAAATATTTATATTCCAATAGTCTAATATCATATAGTAAAATATTTATATTCCAATAGTCTAATATCATATAGTAAAATATTTATATTCCAATAGTCTAATATCATATAGTAAAATATTTGTATTCACATAATCTAATATCATATAGTAAAATATTTATATTCCAGTAATCTAATATCATATAGCAAAATATTTATATTCCAATAGTCTAATATCATATAGCAAAATATTTATATTCAAATAGTCTAATATCATATAGTAAAATATTTATATTCCATAATCTAATATCATATACTAAAATATTTATATTCAA
>NW_013718372.1:0-345 GCF_000517525.1 Limulus polyphemus | reverse complement strand
GGAAAGCCATTGCTGTAGATCGAATCAGGTAGAGAAACAATGTACAGAATATTATATATATATATACGAAACTACATAATTACACAATTATACAAAATATAGTTCTATACAAATGATGATAGTTTCTATTTTCTATTAAAAATGTAGCGAGTAGAGCTTTGCATAGACAAAAATGGAGTAACTCTACCTACAATCGCTAGGAATGGAGTAACACTACTTACAATCGCTAGTAATGGAGCAACGCTACCTACAATCGCTAGGAATGGAGTAACACTACTTACAATCGCTAGTAATGGAGCAACGCTACCTTCAATCGCTAGTAATGGAGCAACGCTACCTACAATC
>NW_013718371.1:0-345 GCF_000517525.1 Limulus polyphemus | reverse complement strand
CCACGTCATTCAATGCTGAAAATATAAACACGTACCACGTCATTCATTGTTGAAAATATAAACACGTACCACGTCATTCAATGTTGAAAATATAAACGCGTAATACACCATTCTATGTTCGAGTATAAACACAAAATACACCATTCTATGTTCGAATATAAATACATAATACGCTATTCTATATAAGTACATAATATGACATTCTTTAAACACATAATATGTTATACTATGTTCGAATATAAACACATAATACATAATGAATTTTTCTAGATGAGCTAGCTGTGTTAACATGGTGGAGCACAAGAATATTATTATTAATTTATATTGGTTTCAGGAAAATATCTG
>NW_013718370.1:0-345 GCF_000517525.1 Limulus polyphemus | reverse complement strand
CAAGTGACAGTTTTCAACCTAACGTTTCAAATATCATCAGAAAAAGATAACTTGTTTTCATCTGTCGTAATACTTAACGCTACACTATCAGAGCAGTGAGTACTAAGGTTACAACAGTACACATGTGGAGCCAGCTCAGTTTTCATAAAAGAAAAAAGAGGGCGCTTTTATTCATCTAGCAGTTGTTGTCAGAAGAGAATTTACGTTGTTTTGTTTTTGCTGATCACGTGACAGATTTCAACATAACTTATTGTCTTTACCCGTGTATACAGTCCAACATAATTCACATAATATAGAGTAAACTTATAGCTGCGTGAAAACTCATCAATTCACATAATGTGGGGT
>NW_013718369.1:0-345 GCF_000517525.1 Limulus polyphemus | reverse complement strand
TATCTAAACAAAGAAAGGATGTAAACCAGTGATAAAAGATATAAATGATATTCATCACTTATTTGTGAAAGTTCGAATGTTAAGTAGTAAGGAAAGAAAGGTAAAACCATCATCCTGTTGTGACCTAAAAAGAAATATATCACTCAGTAATCAAGAACGTTGATCAGTATTTATGATTGATTATTATTTTATTATTTTTGACAGACAGCGATTAAAATGATGTTCAACATAAGGCAGTTTTTAAAACGGGAGGATACATCCATTGAATAACGTGTCTTACAATATCGACAAATGAAGTATTAATATCTCCTAAGTAATTATATTTACGATGTTTTGAGTTTTCTT
>NW_013718368.1:0-345 GCF_000517525.1 Limulus polyphemus | reverse complement strand
ATTTGAACAACGAACCATTCAGTTAGAATTCATGTCTAAAAATCAGGGAGTGTGTCATGCTGTGGAATCATTTAAAGAACGAGTCATGTAATGAGAAGTCTTGTCTCAAAATTAGGGAATACGTCATGCTGTTGAATCATTTGAAGGACGAACCATGCAATTAGAAGTCATGTCTCACAATCAATGAATACGTCATGCTATAGAATCATTGGAAGAACGAACCATGCAGTTAGAAGTTATGTCTCAAAAACAAGGTATATGTCATGCTGTAAAATCATTTGAACAATGAATCACACAGTAAGAATTCATGTCTCAAAATCAGGATATGTGTCATGCTGTAGAATC
>NW_013718367.1:0-345 GCF_000517525.1 Limulus polyphemus | reverse complement strand
CAGTTGTTATATAATTACCCGAAGAGATATTTGAAAGGTCAATTCTTATATAATTACCCGAGGAGATATTTGAAAGTTCAATTGTTATATAATTACCCGAAAACATATTTGAAAGGTCAGTTGTTATATAATTGCCCGAAGAGATATTTGAAAGGTCAATTGTTATATAATTACCCAAGGAGATATTTGAAAGGTCAGTGGTTATATAATTACTCGAAAACATATTTGAAAGGTCAGTTGTTATATAATTACCCGAAGAGATATTTGAAAGGTCAGTTGTTATATAGATACCCGAGGAGATATTTGAAAGTTCAATTGTTGTATAATTACCCGAAGAGATATTTG
>NW_013718366.1:0-345 GCF_000517525.1 Limulus polyphemus | reverse complement strand
GAACCTGACCCTCCCAGGTTTCCAATACCTAAACGAAAAGGTCGAATAGAACCTGACCTTCCCATGTCTTCAAGACCTAAACGAAGAGGTAGAATAAAACCTGACCTTCCCAGGTTTTCAAGACCTAAACGAAGAGGTCGAATAGAACCCGACCTTCACACTCCTTCCAGACCTAAACGAATAGATCGAATAGAACCTGACCCTCCAAGGTTTCCAAGACCTAAACGAAGAGGTCGAATAGAACCTGACCCTCCCAGGTCTCCAAGACTTAAACGAAGAGGTCGAATAGAGCCTGACCCTCCCAGATCTTCAAGACCTAAACGAAGAGGTCGAATAGAACCTGAC
>NW_013718365.1:0-345 GCF_000517525.1 Limulus polyphemus | reverse complement strand
TACTTTATCCATGCTATTACCAACCAAGGTTTAGACATACCTTATTAACACACACACACCACCTTGTATTAGATCTACTTTATCCATGCATTACCATCCAAGGTATAGATACATCTTATTCACACACACACACACACACACACCACCTTGTATTAGATTACTTTATCCATACATTACCAACCAAGGTCCACACATATCTTATTCACACACACACACACCACCTTGTATTAGATATGCTTTATCCATCCATTACCATTCAAGATACAGACATACCTTATTCACACACACATACCACCTTGTATTAGATCTACGTTATCCATGCATTACCATAAGGTATAGACACAC
>NW_013718364.1:0-345 GCF_000517525.1 Limulus polyphemus | reverse complement strand
AACGTTTCACGTACAGAAAATCACCTTTTTACAATACTGACTTTATTTAGCATGCTCGTTACATGCGATTAAAACGTGTGTTCCATTTAAGTATTTTTGGAAATTTCTCACGGAAGATCTAGGAAGAGATCACCTTCCTATTTTATATCTCCTTTCTTTGATAACATCACTACCTCTAGGTTTAGTAATACTTGGATATTAAGCTTTCCCAATTTTCACTTATAGAACAACAATGACGTCGTAAGCGTTTGTGTTTTGAGAGGGATGACATTTCTTTTCAGTGTATATAACGCCATACTCTATGTCTTTTACCAAAAAAAGAAAAAAAACCTTATACAATAAATT
>NW_013718363.1:0-345 GCF_000517525.1 Limulus polyphemus | reverse complement strand
TTAGGACAAGAGTAATACAGACTAAAGAGGATTAGGACAAGAGTAATACAGACTAAAGAGGCTTAGGACAAGAATAATACAGACTAAAGAGGCTTAAGACAAGAGTAATACAGACTAAAGAGGTTGAGGACAAGAGTAATACAGATCAAAGACACTTAGGACAAGAGTAATACAAACTAGAGAGGATTAGGACAAGAGTAATACAGACTAAAGAGGATTAGGACAAGAGTAATACAGAGTAAAGAGGCTTAGGACAAGAGTAATACAGACTAAAGAACTTAGGACAAGAGTAATACAGACTAAAGAGGATTAGGACAAGAGTAATACAGACTAAAGAGGCTTAGG
>NW_013718362.1:0-345 GCF_000517525.1 Limulus polyphemus | reverse complement strand
AAGGTATAGGGGATTTTAAATATATGATCATTACAAGTAAATAAGGTATAGGGGATTTTAAATATATGATCATTACAAGTAAATAAGGTATAGGGGATTTTAAATATATGATCATTACAAGTAAGTAAGGTATAGGGGATTTTAAATATATGATCATTAGAAGTAAATAAGGTATCGTACTTTATGACAACATGATCATTACAAGTAAGTAAGGTATAGGGGATTTTAAATATATGATCATTACAAGTAAGTAAGGTATAGGGGATTTTAAATATATGATCATTACAAGTAAGTAAGGTATAGGGGATTTTAAATATATGATCCTTACGAGTAAGGTATAGGGGA
>NW_013718361.1:0-345 GCF_000517525.1 Limulus polyphemus | reverse complement strand
TCGGAACCAGTTCTACACAACATAAGTACAGTAGCACAATGTAAGATGTATTGGAACCAGTTCTACACAACATAAATATAGTAGCACAATCTAAGCCTTAGTGGAACCAGTTCTACACAACATAAATACAGTAGAACAATATAAGCTTTATTGTAACCAGTTCTACACAACATAACTAAAGCAACACAATGGAGGATTTTGTTAAACCACAACATAACTACAGAAGTAGAAGGTAGTGGAACCAATTCTACAACAACATAATTTCAGCAGCAGAATGTAACTTTAGTGGAACCAGTTCTGCAAAATAATTATGGAAGAAAAAGATAGACTTTAGCAACACCAGTT
>NW_013718360.1:0-345 GCF_000517525.1 Limulus polyphemus | reverse complement strand
TGGTGGTTATAGTTACAGATCAGTCCAAATATGATTGTTTAATTTTCTCGAGGCCTAAGTGTTAGTCGTCCGTAATTTTGAAGTGATAGACTAGAGGAATGGCACCCAGTCAACATTGCAAACTCTTGGGCTTTTTTTTAAGAACTAATAGTTGGATTGAACGTCGAGTTGTAACGCCCCAACACGGTTGAAAGAAAAGAGCGTGCATGTTCAACGAGAGGTTTGGAATTCTTAGATTGCGCGAACTCCCTAACCACCAGGCCTAACGCTTTTCTACCTTGTAACTCCTCACTAAATTTCTTGATTATCTTTGCTGCTATAAGTTCACCACACTCTAGGATGCTG
>NW_013718359.1:0-345 GCF_000517525.1 Limulus polyphemus | reverse complement strand
ATTTTTTAACGAATTACGAGAAAAATTTCAAACAAGAGTCGCATATTTAAAACTGTATATGTTTTAACCAGGCATAGAGAATAGAACAGAGCCATTTGGATAGAATAATATTATCTAAACATGTTAAATAAAGATTTCCCTTATCATAATGTTCGAAATATATCTTCATTTATTGTCATAGGCGGCGGAACAAATCTGAAATGGGGGGGGGGGCACCGAATATTGGGGCACCTTATTTGCTATGTTAACTGTAACTATTGAATTCAAAATTGTTGAAACATCGAGTATTGCTGATAATTATGCTCAATAGCACTTCTCCATTGGATCAAAATTTGGGGGCCCCAG
>NW_013718358.1:0-345 GCF_000517525.1 Limulus polyphemus | reverse complement strand
CACCATATGTGTGCAGTATATTCGTTAATTTAAATACAACATTTGTACAGTATATTTTTCGTTAATTTAAATACAACATTTGTACAGTATATTTTTCGTTAATTTAACCAATATTTGTACAGTATATTCGTTAATTTAAATACAACATTTGTACAGTATATTTTTCGTTAATTTAAATACAACATTTGTACAGTATATTTTTCGTTAATTTAACCAATATTTGTACAGTATATTCGTTAATTTAAACACAACATTTGTACAGTATATTCGTTAATTTAAACACAACATTTGTACAGTATATTCGTTAATTTAAACACAACATTTGTACAGTATATTCGTTAATTT
>NW_013718357.1:0-345 GCF_000517525.1 Limulus polyphemus | reverse complement strand
ACATCTGTTGATGTACATGTTTAACATCTTACACCATCATGACGTCTGTTGACGTACATGTTTAACATCTTACACCGTCATTACTTCTATAACGTACCTGTTTAACATCTTATACCATAATGACATCTGTTAACGTACCTGTTTAACATCTTACAGCATCATGACTTCTATAACGTACCTGTTTAACATCTTACACCATCATGACGTGTGTTAACGTACATGTTTAACATTATACACCATCATTACTTCTATAACGTACCTGTTTAACATCTTACACCATCATGACGTCTGTTAACGTACCTGTTTAACATCTTACAGCATCATGACTTCTATAACGTACCTGTT
>NW_013718356.1:0-345 GCF_000517525.1 Limulus polyphemus | reverse complement strand
TTTACTGTGTACACAAATACAATAAAACCATACGTTTAATGTGTACACAAATACAATAAAACCATACGTTTACTGTGTACACAAATACAATAAAACCATACGTTTACTGTGTACACAAATACAATAAAACCATACATTTACTGTGTACACAAATACAATAAAACCATACATTTACTGTGTACACAAATACAATAAAACCATACGTTTAATGTGTACACAAATACAATAAAACCATACGTTTACTGTGTACACAAATACAATAAAACCATACGTTTACTGTGTACACAAATACAATAAAACCATACATTTACTGTGTACACAAATACAATAAAACCATACGTTTAC
>NW_013718355.1:0-345 GCF_000517525.1 Limulus polyphemus | reverse complement strand
CAACAATGGAACCATGTTGAACTTTAGATTCAGTCAACAACATGGAACCATGTTGAACGTTAGATTCAGTCAACAACAATGGAACCATGTTGAACTTTATATTCAGTCAACAACAGTGGAACCATGTTGAACTTTAGATCCAGTCAACAACAGTGGAACCATGTTGAACTTTAGATTCAGTCAACAACAGTGGAACCATGTTGAACTTTAGATCCAGTCAACAACAGTGGAACCATGTTGAACTTTAGATTCAGTCAACAACAGTGGAACCATGTTGAACTTTAGATCCAGTCAACAACAATGGAACCATGTTGAACTTTAGATTCAGTCAACAACAATGGAACC
>NW_013718354.1:0-345 GCF_000517525.1 Limulus polyphemus | reverse complement strand
AACTTAGCATACAGTCTGAACTACTGTCCAAAAAACAGAAGTATCAAAAAGGACTTGGCATACAGTTTGAACTACTGTCTAACAAAGAGAAGTATCAAAAAGGACATAGCATACAGTCTGAACTAATGTCAACAAACATAAATATGAAAAGGACTTAACATGCAGTCTGAACTAATGTCAACAAACAGAAGTATCAAAAACGACTTATAATACAGTCTGAACTACTGTCAACAAACAGAAGTATTCAAAAGGACTTGGCATATAGATTGAACTCCTGTCTAACAAAGAGAAGTATCAAAAAGGACTTAGCATACAGTCTGAACTAATTTCAACAAACATAAATAT
>NW_013718353.1:0-345 GCF_000517525.1 Limulus polyphemus | reverse complement strand
AAACCTTTATTGTTATTATTGTTGTTGTTGTGTTTAAAGTGCTTTTTAATTTTAATAGCTACGTTGTTAATTTGTTCACACGTTATCAGCTAAACTGACAGTGATGTTACTTATCTACGTGGTTAACTTGTTCACACGTAATCAGTGGCAGTGATGTGAAATAGCTACGTTGTTAATTTGTTCATACGTTATCAGCTAAACTGGCAGTGATACTACATAGCTACATAGTTAACTTGTTCACACGTTATCAGCTAAACTGGCAGCGATGTGACAGAGCTACGTATTCAACTTATTCACACGTTATGAGCTAAAATGAGAGTGATGTTACATAACTACGTGGTTTAG
>NW_013718352.1:0-345 GCF_000517525.1 Limulus polyphemus | reverse complement strand
GAGCCTAGTCACTCAAGACTTAGCACCAAGAAAAGCTACAAGAAGGATAGGCCTAGAGCCCAGTCACTCTCAAGACTTAGCACCAAGAAAAGCTACAAGAAGGATAGGCCTAGAGCTCAGTCACTCTCGAAACTTAGTACCAAGAAAAGCTATGAGACAACTGTAAAACATTTTTAAATAAAAAAAAATTAAGAAGTAGAAATTGGAGCACCAGAAAGTAAGGAAATAGGTAGGAATGGTGGGATAACATTATAACACTCAGTGGTTGACATGGCGCAATGTCAAAGTGGGTGTGGCCATTGTTCTGCCCATTCCTACTTTGTGTTTTACTTTGAACTTTGATCC
>NW_013718351.1:0-345 GCF_000517525.1 Limulus polyphemus | reverse complement strand
TAGTTTGTTTCAGTCGATAATGTTCTAGATCTAAGTTGGGTGATTAGCACTTGCAGAGTTTTTTTCAGTGGATAATCCTCTATATCTAAGTACATTTGGAAGAGTAAGCATATCTGTTACATTTCTAGCTCGGAACAGATTTTTCTATGTTAGTTATGTCTGACAAAGACAGACAGTTAATGAAGGGAATTTATAGAAAGTGTGTATATCTTCTCTATCTGTTTCCTTCTTCCAGTGTGTAAATGAACCTTAGCTGAAATATCAGGTTTCTTCACTTCACTTATTTTCATCTAAGTACTTGGCATTGTCAATTTCCCTCTATTATAAGTAAAAACATGTGTAATA
>NW_013718350.1:0-345 GCF_000517525.1 Limulus polyphemus | reverse complement strand
AATAAATAAATAAATAAATAATATATATATATATATATATATATATATATATATACATACACACATATATGCATGCATCCAAGATATACACACTGACAATAACCATTCTCTTTATTCTTATACACAATATCTAGATAATAACCAGAAGTACCTGGAAAGTGAAAAAAACTGTAGAAGTTGAGTGTTACAGTTACTTAAACAGATTATATGGTTTTTGAAAGTGCAAAAAAAAATCTTAGATAATCTTTAGGTTAGGGGAAGTAATTCAGAAATAGTTGAATTTATGTCATAGAATGTTTTTCTTGTTTAACAACTAAAAAATGTGTACAGAAAATTAAATTTAGT
>NW_013718349.1:0-345 GCF_000517525.1 Limulus polyphemus | reverse complement strand
CTATGATACAGTGGGGTATTTAGGAATACGAAATGGGCCCCTTAAAGAAGATTGCACCGAATAGTTTGAAGTGTTAAAAACGCCTCTGCTATGCTAGATGATAATTTTAAAATAATTAAGCCGAAATCCTCATATATATATATATAAGTGAAGACGAATAACTGATTTGTTCTTTAAAACTTTACGTTATCAGATCCTATCGTTGTCTAAACTCTAATATACGTACTTCTTAAAGTAACATTTCTTGTTCATGCTCCTCGTCGCTATTGTCGCTGACCCTCCCCCCGATCCCAACCTGGTAAAAGTTGGTAATTTTAAGAAAAGGGAATAATGACACTCTACTTC
>NW_013718348.1:0-345 GCF_000517525.1 Limulus polyphemus | reverse complement strand
GATGCTATGACGTGTTATTTGTTTCTTTCTTTCCACATGGTTATTTGTAAAATTAACATACAATAATCTATAAATATATTACCTGATGTTATGACGTGTTATTTGTTTCTTTCCTTCCATATGGTTACTTGTAAAACTAACATGCAATAATCTATAAATATATTACCTGATGTTATGACGTGTTATTTGTTTCTTTCCTTCCACGTGGTTACTTGTAAAATTAACATACAATAATCTATAAATATATTACCTGATGTTATGACGTGTTATTTGTTCCTTTCCTTCCACGTGGTTACTTGTAAAATTAACATACAATAATCTATAAATATATTACCCGATGTTATG
>NW_013718347.1:0-345 GCF_000517525.1 Limulus polyphemus | reverse complement strand
ACACATGTAGGACAGTCTAATACAGTGTAAACATGTAGAACAGTCTAATACAGTGTGGACATGCAGGACAGACTAATACAGTGTACACATGTAGGACAGACTAATACAGTGTAAACATGTAGAACAGTCTAATACAGTGTACATATGTAGGACAGTCTAATACAGTGTACATATGTAGGACAGTCTAATACAGTGTAAACATGTAGAACAGTCTAATACAGTGTGGACATGCAGGACAGACTAATACAGTGTACACATGTAGGACAGACTAATACAGTGTAAACATGTAGAAGTCTCATACAGTGTACACATGTAGGACAGACTAATACAGTGTAAACATGTAGG
>NW_013718346.1:0-345 GCF_000517525.1 Limulus polyphemus | reverse complement strand
GAACTTAGAAATATATAGTTCAATTATAGTGTAGCATATCATAGCATGCATTTGTCGAGTACACAAAATGAACTTAGTGTTATATAGATCAATTGTAGTCTAGCATCTCATAGCGTGTATTTACCTAGTAAACAAAGTGAACTTAGTGTTATATAGATCAATTGTAGTCTAGCATCTCATAGCGTGTATTTACCAAGTAAACAAAGTGAACTTAATGATATATAGATCAATTGTAGTCTAGCATCTCATAGTGTGTATTTACCGAGCAAACAAAGTGAACTTAGTGATATATAAATCAATTATAGTCTAGCATCTCATAGCGTGTATTTACCTAGTAAACAAATT
>NW_013718345.1:0-345 GCF_000517525.1 Limulus polyphemus | reverse complement strand
TTGATGACTGTTACTAATATTCCCCCATATTGATGAACGATTGGTATATTGTAAACCCCTACTATTTGAAGCTTTAATTAGAAGATGAAATAATTATAGAAACATGACCTGTGTTGATGACTGTTACTAATATTCCCCCATATTGATGAACGATTAATATATATTGTCAACCTTTACTATTTGAAGCTTTAATTAGAAGATGAAATATTTATAGAAACATGATCTGTATTGATGACTGTTACTAATATTCCCCCCATATTGATGAACGATTAATATATTGTGAACCCCTACTATTTGAAGCTTTAATTAGAAGATGAAATATTTATAGAAACATGATCTGTATTG
>NW_013718344.1:0-345 GCF_000517525.1 Limulus polyphemus | reverse complement strand
AGTGTATGTGCTAGGTGTCCCAACGTAAATTAAGCAATGTAGAATGTAGCGTGTGTGCTTGATGTCGCAATGTAGAATGTAGTATGTGCTAGGTTCCCAGAGTAAATTAGACAATGTAGAATGTAGCCTGTGTGCTTGATGTCCCAATGTAGAATGTAGTATGTGCTAGGTATCCCAGAGTAAATTAGACAATGTAGAATGTAGCCTGTGTGCTTGATGTCCCAATGTAGAATGTAGTATGTGATAGGTATCCCAGAGTAAATTAGACAATGTAGAATGTAGCCTGTGTGATAGGTATCCCAGAGTAAATTAGACAATGTAGAATGTAGCCTGTGTGCTTTATGT
>NW_013718343.1:0-345 GCF_000517525.1 Limulus polyphemus | reverse complement strand
ACAAACAGCAGTTAGTGTTATCAGGAAGGTAATTAATTGTAGGTAAGTGGAACAAACAGCAGTTAGTGTTATCAGGAAGGTAATTAATTGTAGACAAGTGGAACAAACAGAAGTTAGTGTTATCAGGAAGGTAATTAATTGTAAACAAGTGGAACAAACAGGAGTTAGTGTTATCAGGAAGGTAATTAATTGTAGACAATTGGAACAAACAGGAGTTAGTGTTATCAGGAAGGTAATTAACTGTAGACAAGTGGAACAAACAGGAGTTAGTGTTATAAGGAAGGTAATTAACTGTAGACAAGTGGAACAAACATGAGTTAGTGTTATAAGGAAGGTAATTAACTG
>NW_013718342.1:0-345 GCF_000517525.1 Limulus polyphemus | reverse complement strand
TGTAACTTCTTACCTCTATTAGCTGTGTTTCTACAGATTACTAATACCAGAACAAACATGGTAAACCTGAATGTAACTTCTTACCTCTATTAGTTGTCTTTCTACAGAACACTAATACCGGAACAAACATGGTAAACCTGAATGTACCTTCTTACCTCTATTAGTTGTCTTTCTACAGATTAATAATACCAGAACAAACATGGTAAACCTGAATGTAACTTCTTACCTCTATTAGTTGTGTTTCTATAGATTACTAATACCGGAACAAAGATGGTAAACCTGAATGTAACTTCTTATTTCTATTAGTTGTCTTTCTACAGATTACTAATACCGGAACAAACATGG
>NW_013718341.1:0-345 GCF_000517525.1 Limulus polyphemus | reverse complement strand
CCAGAGATATTTTATGGTGCAATTCGACAGATTAAGTCACAACCAGAGATCTTTTATGGTACATGGCTCGACAGATTAAGTCATAACCAGAGATATATTATGGTACATGGCTCGACAGATTAAGTCACAACCAGAGATATTTTATGGTGCAATTCGACAGATTAAGTCACAACCAGAGATCTTTTAGTTACTAGCGTAACTATAAATTCGATGGAAATCGCAATTACCATGCAAGGCGCGTGTGAAAGTGGCCGAAGTCTCTAACTTTTTGTGAATTTTCACAAAAAAAGGTGTAACCTCTTGAAGCACTGTGAAGAAGTTGCATCAAGTACCAAACACAGTATC
>NW_013718340.1:0-346 GCF_000517525.1 Limulus polyphemus | reverse complement strand
TTTTTGGTGATATTTGTCGTGGTAGTAAGTCACTTTACCTTGACAAATGTTTTTGGTGATATTTGTCGTGGTAGTAAATCACTTTACCTTGACAAACGTTTTTTGGTGACATTTGTCGTGGTAGTAAATCACTTTACCTTGATAAATGTTTTTGGTGACATTTGTCGTTTTAGTAAATCACTTTACCTTGACAAACGTTTTTTGGTAACATTTGTCGTGGTAGTAAATCACTTTACCTTGATAAACGTTTTTTGGTGACATTTGTCGTGGTAGTAAATCACTTTACCTTGATAAATGTTTTTGGTGATATTTGTCGTGGTAGTAAGTCACTTTACCTTGACAAACG
>NW_013718339.1:0-346 GCF_000517525.1 Limulus polyphemus | reverse complement strand
TTAGATTGAACTATGTTGAAGAGTATTTCACTGAATCTATTCATTATTGGCCTACATTAAAGAACTTGACTGAGGTATCTTAGGGTTCTTTGGGTACTACCTCTCCGCTGAAAATGTGTCCCAGGAAACTCATCCACTGACAGGACAATTGACGCTACTTAGGATCGAGCTTAATGTTATCTTTCCTGAATCAATCCAGAACTTTCATAAGCATTATCAAAGTTCATCTCATATGTAATTATGTTATCTAAATAGATGAGTATGATGTTCCAGGGTGGATCGGAAGACCACACTCAGTTAGTAGACATGATGTACCAGACGCATTCCTTAATAAAAATGGTAACAT
>NW_013718338.1:0-346 GCF_000517525.1 Limulus polyphemus | reverse complement strand
GTTCTACATGTAACTATCTGTTTTAGTCTAACAACAGGTCCTAGTGCTACCTGTACATATCTGTTTTAGTCTATCAACAGGTCCTAGTGCTACCTGTACATATCTATTTTAGACTGCCAACAGGTCCTTTTTCTACCTGTACATATCTGTTATAGTCTACCAATAAGTTCGTGCTCTTCCTGTACCAATCTGTTTTAGTCTATCAACAAGTCCGTGTTCTACCTTTAACTATCTGTTTTAGTCTACCAACAGGTCCGTGTTCTACCTTTAACTACCTGTTTTAGGTCTACCAACAAGTCCGTGTTCTACCTTTAACTATCCGTTTTAGGTCTACCAACATGTCCTT
>NW_013718337.1:0-346 GCF_000517525.1 Limulus polyphemus | reverse complement strand
CAACAAATTATTCCAACACATTAAATACAATAATGTTACCGCAAAAACGAAAAGGCTGACCTGCTAGCAGATTATTATACAAACTCTTTCTCAAGTATCGATTCTCAACATTTGAATCAACAACTCAAACAAACAGTTGACCAGCATATAGCTTCCCACCCCGAAGTATTCACCCCTTATTTCCAACTTCCATCGAAACACAAACATTACCAGACACTCCCGATTTATTCAACAGCAAAATCACCACAGGTGAGCTTAAAACGAATATCATATCACTCTAAAACTCAGCTTCTGGCCAGAACGGTATCCATAACATAATACTAAAAAACGCAACGAATAACCTGTT
>NW_013718336.1:0-346 GCF_000517525.1 Limulus polyphemus | reverse complement strand
CTGATATTCAAGTTAATTTTTCATGTCCATTTGCCAAATAATAGATAAATGGACAGATATATATATATATATATACATACGATGTTTTTATAAATGATAATAATAAATAATAAATGAATGGACAGATATATATATATATATATATACATACGATGTTTTTATCTATTATTCCAAGACACACAGAAGAAATTGTAATGCAAATCATGGGCACCTAACACACAGGGCAGAAGGGGCATGTGCCCCCCCCCACTTTTTCCGATATGGAAAAACACTATTATAAACAACTGTTGGTTTAGATTATTTATTTTGCATCATCTAATGAGGCGATGCAACGAAAATGACATTG
>NW_013718335.1:0-346 GCF_000517525.1 Limulus polyphemus | reverse complement strand
ATCAAGGTACGTTACAACATGTAGCATATCAAGGTACGTTACCACAGGTAGTATATCAAGGAAAGTTACCACATGTAGCATATCAAGGTACGTTACAACATGTAGCATATCAAGGAAAGTTACCACAGGTAGCATATCAAGGTACGTTACAACAGGTAGCATATCAAGGTACGTTACCACAGGTAGCATATCAAGGTACGTTACAACATGAAGCATATCAAGGTAAGTTACCACAGGTAGCATATCAAGGTACGTTACAACATGTAGCATATCAAGGTACGTTACCACAGGTAGCATATCAAGGTACGTTACAACATGTAGCATATCAAGGTAAGTTACCACAGGT
>NW_013718334.1:0-346 GCF_000517525.1 Limulus polyphemus | reverse complement strand
TAGGATCACTATACAGGCTCGGCAACTTCTAATATAATAAATATTAGAAGTTGCCGAGCCTGTATAGTGATCCTACCTAATATCAATATATATTAGGATAGGATCACTATACAGGCTCGGCAACTTCTAATATAATATATATTAGATAGGATCACCATACAGGCTCGGCAACTTCTAATATAATAGATATTAGGTAGGATCACTATACAGGCTCGGCAACTTCTAATATAATAGATATTAGATAGGATCATTATACAGGCTCGGCAACTTCTGATATAATAAATATTAGATAGGATCACTATACAGGCTCGGCAACTTCTGATATAATAGATATTAGGTAGGATCA
>NW_013718333.1:0-346 GCF_000517525.1 Limulus polyphemus | reverse complement strand
TTTATTTTTTTTCAAATGAATTAATAAAACTTTGAGTTTCTAACTAAGTCTGCGTTAATAAGGTTGTAAAACTTATTTTAAACTTTTTAAAACACCGTATCTGTTCAGCGCATAAAAATAAATTAACTAAAAAATACATTGCAGTACTCGTCTCCACTCATATGGTTAATATCAAACCATACATGTGTTAATACTGTACTCGTTGTTGTTGTTTGTTATTAACAACAAAGCTACGTAACGGGCTATCAGTGATCTGTCCACTACGAGTATCGAAACCCGGTTTCTAATGGTATAAGTCCCCAGTGGCACAACGGTATTTCTGCGGGGCTACGGTATTCGTCTCCAC
>NW_013718332.1:0-346 GCF_000517525.1 Limulus polyphemus | reverse complement strand
ATACTTGATTCTCTCCATCTGTCGAGTACCAAATCAACAATAAAGATGGTAAACCCTAAAAAATAAAGAGAATCGTAGATTTCGAAAAACTCAAAGACGAAACTTGAAGACTGCAATGAAAAATTTCATGCTACTTTGTTTTCGGATTAGCAAATTTCTCTACTCCCTCACAAAAGCACACAAGAAGTACAACTATGATTGCACAGAAGCCGTAATAACATATTCGATCTATTAATTTTGAATGAAAATTCTTCTGTTTAAATTCCATGTATTAACTTTCTTTTCCTGAGAAGTATACTAAAATGTTAAATAGCGGGATTTTTCACAACCAGTCGTAACTTAAATA
>NW_013718331.1:0-346 GCF_000517525.1 Limulus polyphemus | reverse complement strand
AATTTTGGTTACATTAACAGCTTCTCCACGCCTTATTACATTATCTACAGATTTTACACTTTGGCATATTAATCAGAGTTTATATTCCTTTATACCACAACCATAAATTTCACTACGTTGTGCATCATATAAAACTTTGTCTCTTATATAAACTAATATATTTTCCTCTTCTCTATCAAACAAATACGATTTTCTCTTCTGGATATGGTAACCAAGGTTTCTTCTCATAAATATTTTAAAAATACTTTTTCACTTCCAGATAAACTTGCCACAAACATTTTGCAACGTGCATTAATCATAGTTTCCACACCTGTTTACTTTAGCTACATCTTCTGTTCCATTGACT
>NW_013718330.1:0-346 GCF_000517525.1 Limulus polyphemus | reverse complement strand
CTGACTGTATTAAGTGATACAGCTAAGATAACTGTACTGTCACATTGGAGAGGCTATTTGTGACAAAACAACAACAACACTACACTGACTGTATTAAGTGATACAAGAAAACTGTATTTTCACATTAGAAGAGGGTATTTGTGACAAAACGACAACAACGCTACACTGACTGTAATAAGTGATACAACTAAGATAACTGTACTGTCACATTAGAAGAGGTTATTTATGAAACAACAACAACTTCACTAACTGATTAAGTGGTACAAGAAAAACTGTACTTTCACATTAGAAGAGGGTATTTGCGACAAAACAACAAGAACTGCACTGACTGTATTAAGTGATACAA
>NW_013718329.1:0-346 GCF_000517525.1 Limulus polyphemus | reverse complement strand
AAGTAAAGAAGTGTTTTAGGTTTCCCAGCAACCAATATGGAGAGACTGGTCATTAAAAAAACATGTTTTTCATGACCCCATCCTATCACCCACTGAAGCATACACATTAAATGGAAAAGTGTTTTCACAAATATAATCGTCAGTTTCATGAATGTACATTTATTTTATATTATGGGGAAATTCATAATTTTTGTGTTCTCCTTATTTTCTTTCTTTGTTAATTACAAAAAATATGGGAAGCTAAAGACCAGTGTAACATTTTTATTAAACATTTTCTCAGCAGGGTTGCACCATTCTCTCAATGTATTTGCAAGATAGATTTCTGATAACATAATACTTACATAAT
>NW_013718328.1:0-346 GCF_000517525.1 Limulus polyphemus | reverse complement strand
ATTTAATATGACTAGATAGGTTTAAAAACAATAAGACGATACATACTTATATCTGGTAGCTAGGCTCTTGTTTAATATGACTAGATAGGTTTAAAGACAATAAGACGACACATACTTATATCTGGTAGCTAGGCTCTTGTTTAATATGTCTAGATATGTTTAAAGACAATAAGACGACACATACTTATATCTGATAGCTTGGCTCTTGTTTAATATGTCTAGATATGTTTAAAGACAATAAGACGACACATACTAATAGCTGGTAGCTGGGCTCTTATTTAATATGTCTAGATATGTTTAAAGACAATAAGACGACACATACTTATATCTGGTAGCTAGGCTCTTA
>NW_013718327.1:0-346 GCF_000517525.1 Limulus polyphemus | reverse complement strand
CACTGAAATTCCTTTAAAAGTTGTTATCGTTTAGCATTGTTATCATTTGCAGCAATTAGATGAATCACAATATAGCCACTACGTTTGATAATACAAGTTTCTGGAAATGTATCTTTTCTCACAGAAGAACCTGAATGATAACCCCCATCGGAACATTTGTTGTATACTATAAAGAATCCACCAAGATTCTTAGAGGCAAATTCAGATTTAAAATGATGATGTCTCATAAAACATAGACTTGGCACACCCACCTGGAGAAGGAATTAGATCTAAGATACAATGCACACATTTCCAACTTTTTTAGTTGTGGTTCTACCATTAGTTTCATCTATGAGTATTGTAGCTG
>NW_013718326.1:0-346 GCF_000517525.1 Limulus polyphemus | reverse complement strand
CTGTATACATATAGGACAGTGTATATTCAGAACAGTGTCGTGTGTTCTGTATATATAGGACAGTTAATATTCAGAACAATGTCGTGTGTTCTGTATACATATAGGACAGTGTATATTCAGAACAGCGTCGTGTGTTATGTATATATAGGACAGTATATATTCAGAACAGTGTCGTGTGTTCTGTATATATATAGGACAGTATATATTCAGAACAGTGTCGTGTGTTCTGTATATATATCGGACAGTATATATTCAGAACAGTGTCGTGTGTTCTGTATACATATAGGACAGTGTATATTCAGAACAGTGTCGTGTGTTCTGTATATATAGGACAGTTAATATTCAG
>NW_013718325.1:0-346 GCF_000517525.1 Limulus polyphemus | reverse complement strand
GATGTAGAAGACCTAGTCCATTCAAGTGATAAAATTAACTTTAGACTTAGAAATATTGATTACAGGCCTACAGAGCCATGGTTTTGTTGTATAAGTCACCTCATTTGGAGTATTAAGTGCAGTATGGCTCTTCTTATTTTAGGGAAATCATAGAATTATTGGAGAGAATTTAGAAGAGGGTTACTAAGATGATTCTGGGGATGAATGGGTTGTCATATGAGGATAGGTTGAGATCTTTTAACTTGTTCACTCTTGGAAAGAGAAGAATGAGGAATGATATAATTTAAGTATTGAAAATCATTAAAGATTGATACATAAGTATTTTTTATTGTCTGAATTCTTAAGC
>NW_013718324.1:0-346 GCF_000517525.1 Limulus polyphemus | reverse complement strand
GTACTACAGGTATTATAGATCAAATAAAGTCTATGAAATAACAAGATACTCCAAGAAAGTACTACAAGTATTATAGATCAAATGAAAGTTTATGAACTGATGTACGGTACAGCAGATTAGTGACAAACTTCTGTCATAATCATATTCTTCAGTTAAGTTTTGTTTTAACCATTAGTGACAAACTTCTGTCACAATCATATTCTTCAGTTAAGTTTTGTTTTAACTAATAGTGACAAACTTCTGTTCTGTCACAATCACATTCTTCAGTTAAGTTTTGTTTTAACCATTAGTGACAAACTTCTATTCTGTCACAATCACATTCTTCAGTTAAGTTTGTTTAACCATT
>NW_013718323.1:0-346 GCF_000517525.1 Limulus polyphemus | reverse complement strand
TGGATGGTTGAAGTAAATCACGGGCAGAAAGTGTTTCATTTCTAATTTAAAATAACATATTAGCAGGAACAGCTGGTAAAGGATGACTGCTGTGTGTGTGGAAAACACAGAAATTACTTCTGACACAGTGATGAATCCACCATTGTTAATAAACCAGTTTGATGATATCATGTACATCAGAACTCTCCATCTTCTTGCTCCAAATGAAATAAGGAGTACATTATTTCAATAAACTCAACAGGATCACTGATGGGAAACACTGGTTCTACAGCTACAATCATTCAACCTAATCTGGTAATAACAACTGGCTGAAAGAGTACTCTCCCTTACATAATTGAACAGAGTT
>NW_013718322.1:0-346 GCF_000517525.1 Limulus polyphemus | reverse complement strand
AGAGAATGATACCTGAAGTTTACGTGTCAGCTAAGTCGGTAACGGAGAATGAAACCTAAAGTTTACAGGTCAGCTAAGTCGGTAAGAGAGAATGATACCTAAAGTTTACACGTCAGCTAAGTCGGTAAAAGAGAATGATACCTAAAATTTACACATCAGCTAAGTCGGTAAGAGAGAATGATACCTGAAGTTTACGTGTCAGCTAAGTCGGTAACGGAGAATGAAACCTAAAGTTTACAGGTCAGCTAAGTCGGTAAGAGAGAATGATACCTAAAGTTTACACGTCAGCTAAGTCGGTAAAAGAGAATGATACCTAAAATTTACACATCAGCTAAGTCGGTAAGAG
>NW_013718321.1:0-346 GCF_000517525.1 Limulus polyphemus | reverse complement strand
TTTCAGATGTTTCTGTTATTAATTGAAATACTGTAGAAACTAATGAGTGCTTACGACATGTTCCTTCTTCACGGCAGAAGATGAATCGTCTAACAGAACCTGCACGTAATTAAAGTTTTGTAAAGTTTTACTGGTCTTCTCTCTGTGACGTCACTAAATGAAACTGAAAAATCATCTGTTGGATATAATACTTGAAAATAACTTGAAGACTTATTTGTAAACTTGTAAAGGAGAGAACTAGAACCGTCCTAAAAATCTATGAAATATCATAATGGTTGATAATATGGTTTTATCACGTATTTTATAAAGAAACTGTAATAAACTGTGTTAGTCTAGAGTTTAAACC
>NW_013718320.1:0-346 GCF_000517525.1 Limulus polyphemus | reverse complement strand
AAAGACAGCTCGTTTAAAAGTTCTTCATCAATGCCGATTTCTGTTGAATAGTTCAAATGATGAAGTTAATAGCACTTATTAAAAAATTAGATCTGTTTAAACACGAAAATACTGAAATAATATAATGACTTATCATAAGAATATATCATATCCTCGTGGAAAACCTAGCTGTCTGTCTACCTGTCCGTTTATCTACCTACCTGTCTACCGGTCTATGTACCTATCCATTTTTCTATCTACCTACCTGTCTACCGGGCTGTGTACCTGTCCGTTTATATATCTACCTACCTGTCTACCGGTCTGTGTACCTGTCCGTTTATATATCTACCTACCTGTCTACCGGTCT
>NW_013718319.1:0-346 GCF_000517525.1 Limulus polyphemus | reverse complement strand
TAAAAACAAGATAGAAAATCTTTTTGTGTACCAATTACTTAACTAACGAAACAGAACATCTTCTTTGTGAAGTATTTACTTAACTATCAGTACAGGGGATCTGTGTACCAATTACTTAACTAACGAAACAGAACATCTTTGTGAAGTATTTACTTAACTATCTGTATAGAGGATATCGTTTTGTGTACCAATTACTTAACTAACGAAACAGAACATCTTCTTTGTGAAGTATTTACTTAACTATCTGTATAGAGGATATCGTTTTGTGTACCAATTACTTAACTAATGAAACAGAACATATTTTTGTGCAGTATTTACTTGCTTAAGGAGATACGAGTACCTGTTC
>NW_013718318.1:0-346 GCF_000517525.1 Limulus polyphemus | reverse complement strand
CTGACTGTTATGTAGTATAAGATACATAATGTTGAGTAATGTCTGACTGTTATGTAATATAAATACATAATGTTGAGTAGCACCTGACTGTTATGTAATATAGATACATAATGTTGAGTAATGTCTGACTGTTATGTAATATAAATACATAATGTTGAGTAGCACCTGACTGTTATGTAATATAGATACATAATGTTGAGTAATGTCTGACTGTTATGTAGTATATATACATAATGTTGAGTAATGTCTGACTGTTATGTAGTATATATACATAATGTTGAGTAGCACCTGACTGTGATGTAATATAGATACATAATGTTGAGTAGCACCTGACTGTGATGTAATA
>NW_013718317.1:0-346 GCF_000517525.1 Limulus polyphemus | reverse complement strand
AATACCCAGGAAGAAGTCTAATGCAGATAGCTCTTGGGTAGTTTTGTTTGAATAAGCAGGAAGAAGTCTAATGCAGATAGCTCTTGGGTAGCTTTGTTTGAATACCCAGGAAGAAGTCTAATGCAGATAGCTGTTGGATAGCTTTGTTTGAATACCCAGGAAGAAGTCTAATGCAGATAGCTGTTGGATAGCTTTGTTTGAATACCCAGGAAGAAGTCTAATGCAGATAGCTCTTGGGTAGCTTTATTTGAATACCCAGGAAGAAGTCTAATGCAAATAGCTGTTGGATAGCTTTGGTTGAATACCCAGGAAGAAGTATAATGCAGATAGCTGTTGGATAGCTTTC
>NW_013718316.1:0-346 GCF_000517525.1 Limulus polyphemus | reverse complement strand
AAGGCCTTCATCATGAATTACTGAACGTTTAAACGAAATTACGAGAATTCTATTTACTATGTTAAAAAGGAATTTATCGTAATTTCAAATGAGATGACCAAAGCATTAATCACTTTTTTATTAATGTAATTTTATATCTGGTATTAACTATGAAATGGAAATAGAAAATGTCTTTCATTTTGTTAGTTTTGAAGATGGATTTACCTATGTACACGTAAATTGTCTAGTTTTTCTGAAACACTTTCGTACAAATGAAGTCCACATACACGAGAGTAAATTCGTGAATGTAGCTTTAAACACAACTTCACCGTTGACGTTATACTGTTCTATTCTAACTCAAGCAATG
>NW_013718315.1:0-346 GCF_000517525.1 Limulus polyphemus | reverse complement strand
AACTCTATGTTGAAACTTAAAATTATTCATTTTAAACTTATAGAGATAAGGGAAGTGTCCAAGACTCGTAAAACGGTTAACTCTATGTTGAAACTTAAAATTATTCCTTTTAAACTTATAGAGATAAGGGAAGTGTCCAAGACTCGTAAATCAGTTAACTCTATGTTGAAACTTAAAATTATTCCTTTTAAACTTATAGAGATAAGGGAAGTGTCCAAGACTCGTAAATCAGTTAGTTGACACAACAATATACATGTTTCTGGTACCTAAAATGTTTTGGTTTAGGCTTACTTAAAAGTTTTAATCAAAGAATCTTGATTTGGTGAAAACACTTACAACATGGGGC
>NW_013718314.1:0-346 GCF_000517525.1 Limulus polyphemus | reverse complement strand
TGACCCACAGATTGCGAGTCGAGCGCCCTAACCACCTGGCCAACTATATACTATCTTGAAAGTTTAAACTTTTAAATTGAACAATCGAAAACCAATCGGAGAAAACTTTAAGATCGTGAAAATACGATGACGATATTTATTTTACAGCGAACTTTTCGTCAGATCATGACTTTTGAGTTTAATACTTTTGTCATAAGAAAACAACTACTTATATAGAAATTTGACTATTCATATAAAAGCTATTATTATTAACCTTTCATAACTGTGTCCATTTCAATCAAGCGTTTGAATTTGCTCGAACCGATTGACCAATTGCAAGACTCTCAGTTTGAAAATGCTGAAGCGT
>NW_013718313.1:0-346 GCF_000517525.1 Limulus polyphemus | reverse complement strand
TGATTGTTTAATCAGGAGTTTTTATTTATCATATATATATATATATCGTGGTAAATGTTTAATCAGAAATTTTATTTAACGTGTATATGTATATCGTTGTGAATTTTTAATCAGAAGTTTTATTTACCATATATATATATAAGTATCGTTGAAAATGTTTACTCAGAAGTTTTTATTTACCATATATATATCGATGTGAATTTTTAAACAGAAGTTTTTTTACCATATATATACATATATATATATATATATCGTTGAGAATGTTTAATCAGAAGTTTTATTTTCCATATATATATATACATCGATGTGAATGTTTAAACATAAGTTATATTTAAATATATATATA
>NW_013718312.1:0-346 GCF_000517525.1 Limulus polyphemus | reverse complement strand
GAGCATGTTTGGTGGGATGGGGGATTCGAACCTGCGACCCTCATATTGCGAGTCCAGCGCCCTAACTACCTGGCCATGCCGGGGCCACAAAAATATCAAAGAAATAATATCAAATTAACATCACGTTTAAGCCTAGCATGGAATGAATCCAGTTTTTTAACCAACAGCCCTCCCCCAGCGGTAAGTTTCAAGGCTTATAATGCTAAAAATCGGGTTTCGATCCATTTATGGGCAGAGCACAGATAACCCATTGTGTTGCTTAACAACAAATAAACAAACTTAACCAACACATGCAACATTAATATCAAGTATACTTTACAATAGAGAAATACCTACAAATCTCTAA
>NW_013718311.1:0-346 GCF_000517525.1 Limulus polyphemus | reverse complement strand
GTTATATAACCTAGTCTTTCATGTACCATGTTATATAACTAGTCTTTCATGTACCATGTTGTATAACCAGTCTTTCATGTACCATGTTACATAACTAGTCTTTCATTACCATGTTATATAACTAGTCTTTCATGTACCATGTTATATAACCAGTATTTCATGTACCATGTTACATAACTAGTCTTTCATGTACCATGTTGTATAACCAGTCTTTCATGTACCATGTTATATAACTAGTCTTTCATGTACCATGTTGTATAACCAGTCTTTCATTACCATGTTACATAACTAGTCTTTCATGTACCATGTTACATAACTAGTCTTTCATGTACCATGTTATATAACC
>NW_013718310.1:0-346 GCF_000517525.1 Limulus polyphemus | reverse complement strand
CCAGTGAACATGCGTGTCTGATTGATTATATACTAATAGTGGCTCCAGTGAACATGTGTGTCTGATTGATTAGATACTAATAGTGGCTCCAATGAACATGTGTGTCTGATTTATTAGATACTAATAGTGGCTCCAATGAACATGTGTGTCTGGTTGATTAGATACTAATAGTGGCTCCAATGAACATGTGTGTCTGATTGATTAGATACTAATAGTGCTTCCACTTAATATGTGTGCCTGACTGATTTGAGATACTGATGTTGACTCTTGTGAATAGGTGTGCCTGATTGATCAGAGGTGCTGATAGTGACTCTTGTGAATAGGTGTGCCTGATTGATCAGAGGTA
>NW_013718309.1:0-346 GCF_000517525.1 Limulus polyphemus | reverse complement strand
ATCGCCTGGATGTTTTATACAGCTAATGAAGTCGTTCAGAAGTTCGCCTGGATGTTTTATATAGCTAATGAAGTCGTTCAGAAGTTCGTCTGGATGTTTTATACATGAAGCCGTTGTCCACTACTTCATTTATCTTGATAACGATATTTTTCAGGATATGACAGAAACACGTTATTCTCAATCTTCTATTGTTTTAAGCGTTCATTATTATGACAACATTAATTCCAATTTTTTCTATTACATCTTTTAAGAATCAAGGGGTTACCTTATAGGTGGAGGCGTAATCTTCATCTTACTTTTCGTGTAATTAAGATCCGAAACTAGATGAACGCAAGTAATTTGTAAT
>NW_013718308.1:0-346 GCF_000517525.1 Limulus polyphemus | reverse complement strand
TGAGTGTATTACCCATGAACTAAGAATGTTGGTAAAGATGAGTGTATTACCCATGAACTAAAATGTTGATAATTAAGCTTGTGTTCGCTCTTTAGAGAAAGGATTAAGTCGAACCACTATTACTTGTGGATTATCCGTTAAACAGAAGCTGGATTAAATCAATATTACTTGCATATTATCCAACAAGGAGAGACAGGATTAAATCACAGAAATATTTCTAGTAGATTATCCATCAAGTAGAGAAAACATTGAATCAAATCAGAATTGAGAATTGAAAAGAACGAAATATATCTTATTAGCCGGTTATCTTTCAAGCAGAGAAACGATTGAATAAAACCAATATTAT
>NW_013718307.1:0-346 GCF_000517525.1 Limulus polyphemus | reverse complement strand
CAACTGTGAGCAGAAGCATAAAGTTATCCACCGAATGATATAATCTGATATATCTCCTGGTCCTGATCAATACATATCATTGCAGTTTGAAGATGTTTTTCGTCTATGTAATCCAAAGTATTACGTAGCAAATGAACATTGTGGTGAATGCTACGTCCTGCAACTGCACATGTTTGGTTTGATCCAATAAGTTTTTCCATATAGGGACGAAGTCGCAATGTGATTATCTTTGAAAGAATCTTATAGTCAACATTAAGTAAGCTCAAAGGTCTCCAATTTGACAGCAATGTATGATCTTTACTTTCTTTAGGTATAAGAGTGAGCACTCCACGATTAAAAGAAGGTG
>NW_013718306.1:0-346 GCF_000517525.1 Limulus polyphemus | reverse complement strand
CATTACCAAAATAAACCTCACAACTAGCAATTCAAATTGTGGTACCAATGTTGTTTGTCACATGGAAAGTAGAAAAATAAATGTTTCAAAAAGAGATTGTTTATGTACAACTTAAATACACGTGTAAACAATATGGAAAACATTTTTTGTATTTGCATTTACTGAAACATTATGCTGTTTTCAAATATGAAGTTAACTTTACCAACTTACTGTAGTTTTGTTTTGAGTTTACTTACTGATTACAAGTATTATTTTTATTACAAGTTACAGCTTTTACAGTAAGGAAGAACATTTTTGGAATGGGTATAATGTCTCAATCACTGGTACAATTATTCTCAAGTTACAC
>NW_013718305.1:0-346 GCF_000517525.1 Limulus polyphemus | reverse complement strand
CTGTTAGTCTATGTACTGAAAGTATAAAATGAAATGTCTAAACTACAAAACGAACTATTGTATCTGGATAAATGCATTTTCGCTTTTATGACTTTTCTTATTTCGATAAATCAAACGTGACGTGATGCGACATACACTGGCTTTCATATAGATTAGATAACATGACGTATAGAAGCATCTATAGTTATCTATAATGATTTTATTATCATCGTACGTTTGCGGCTTTTTATGTTTCTGTGAAATGAAAATGTCTAACATATTTTTGATTATTCTTCTATGATAAAATAGGATCATAATACACACACTGATATGGTCATCTATGCTACAATAGGATCATAATACACAC
>NW_013718304.1:0-346 GCF_000517525.1 Limulus polyphemus | reverse complement strand
GTGACAGGTTGAGGAAATAACACTGGATTAGTAGGACAGGTTGAGGAAATAACACTGGATTAATAGGACAGGTTGAGGAAATAATGTCAAATGAGTAGGACAGTTTGAGAAAATGGTGGATTAACAAAGAAATTTGTTTAATGCTTTTCGTAATAAAATGTTAAAGAAATAAAAATTAATTAATTAGACATGATTGGAGCATTGGATTGGTTGTTGTTAAGCACAAAGGTATACAATAGACTATATTTGCTGTGCTACCACGCTAAGCCACTGAATGATCATGAATAAGAGAAAAGACCAAGTTATTACAAATATACTTACCACTTGTTCAGGGCCTAAAGTCGCG
>NW_013718303.1:0-346 GCF_000517525.1 Limulus polyphemus | reverse complement strand
AGTAAAAATATATTCTGGAGATAAAGGTCGGAGTTTATTTGAATTATTAAATATGTCTAGAATTTATAGCTGTTGAAATAATCATTGTGTTTAAACAATAATTATAATATAAAATATATTCATTCTTGTAGTAATGCACTTTCGTAGCGGATGTTTACGAGGTGTAATGCACTTTCGTAGCGGATGTTTACAAGGTGTAATGCACTTTCGTAGCGAATGTTTACAAGGTGTAATGCACTTTCGTAGCGAATGTTTACAAGGTGTAATGCACTTTCGTAGCGAATGTTTACAAGGTGTAATGCACTTTCGTATTGGACGTTTACAAGGTGCAATACACTTTCGTAGC
>NW_013718302.1:0-346 GCF_000517525.1 Limulus polyphemus | reverse complement strand
TCGGGAAATTGATTTTTTTTATTAGCATTACAATCGATTATAGATTATTAATTACACATCTATTAATATTTTATATATTTAACCTCACATACACAAAAGAAATGTATGCGAATTAAAATTTGTGTGAAAAAGCAAACAATAGGCCTAGCCTTTCGAATAAAATTATGTTGTCTGCCATAAAAGAGACTTGAAAAAAGCAAGCCTATTGTATAAAATTAGATTAAAGTCAAGTCAGCGAATGTATTTTATTCTACTTTTTTCTCCGGGTAGTTGGATACCTGGAAGTGAATTTCTCTTATTTTTGATACATGAAGTACAATATTGCATTTTGTTTGTTGTATATTTC
>NW_013718301.1:0-346 GCF_000517525.1 Limulus polyphemus | reverse complement strand
ACTACCCTGCCACACTGTTTACTAATCTCTGTACAATAGAAACTACCCTGCCACACTGTTTACTAATCTGTACAAAACAAACTACCCTACTACACTGTTTACTAATCTCTTTACAAAACAAACTACTCTACCACACTGTTTACCAGTGTCTCTAAAATAGAAACTTCCCTGTTACACTATTTACTAATCTCTGAACAATAGAAACTACCCTGCCACACTGTTTACTAATCTCTGTACAATAGAAACTACCCTGCCACACTGTTTACTAATCTCTGTACAAAACAAACTACTCCACCACACTGTTTACTAATCTCTGTACAAAACAAACTACCCTACCACACTGTTG
>NW_013718300.1:0-346 GCF_000517525.1 Limulus polyphemus | reverse complement strand
GAAACAACATGATATTGACAAAAAACAAAAGAAAAAACGATAAAGTTTATTTCCAGCAGGAGTAACACCTGGAGAGAATAAAAAAGAAAACTCAAAACATCGTAAATATAATTAATTAGGAGATATTAATACTTCATTTGTCGATATTTTAAGACAAGTTATTCAATGGATGTATCCTCCCGTTTTAAACACTTCCTTATGCTGAACATCATTTTAATCGCTGTCTGTCTAAAATAATAATAATAATCTATCTTTTACTCCCACCCCCGGTGGCTGAGTAGTAAGTATTCGGTGTCATGAAGTTAAAAATCAGGTTTCGATGCCCCGGTAGGTAAAACACAGCTAG
>NW_013718299.1:0-346 GCF_000517525.1 Limulus polyphemus | reverse complement strand
ACCTAAAGTAATACGTGTTTTTAGGTATAATCTCTAATTGACACTACATGTTGTGTCAATTAGAGATTATGCATAAATACATGTTGTGTCAATTAGAGATTATACATAAATACATGTTGTGTCAATTAGAGATTATACATAAGGTAATATATGTTGTGTCAATTAGATATTATGCATAAATACATGTGTCAATTAGATTATACACAAAGTAATATGTGTTGTGTCAATTGGAGATTATACATAAATACATGTTGTGTCAATTAGACTTGTAGTGCATATTGTCTAACATTGTATGGTACAGTTATTGTCTAACATTGTGTGGTACAGTTATTGTCTAACATTGTGT
>NW_013718298.1:0-346 GCF_000517525.1 Limulus polyphemus | reverse complement strand
AACAGAAACATATCTACTGCTAACCAAGGAACAGAAAATATCCACTGCTAACCAGGGGACAGAAACATATCTACTGCTAACCAAGGAACAGAATCATATCTACTGCTAACCAGGGAACAGAAACATATCCATTTCTAACCAGGGAACAGAAACATATCCATTTCAACCAGGGAACAGAAACATATCCATTTCAAACCATGACACAGGAACATATCCATTTCAAACCAGGGAACAGAAACATATCTACTGCTAACCATGGAACAGAAACATATCCACTGCTAACCAGGGGACAGAAACATATCCACTGCTAACCATGGAACAGAAACATATCCATTGCTAACCAGGG
>NW_013718297.1:0-346 GCF_000517525.1 Limulus polyphemus | reverse complement strand
ATGAGTGTTCAGGACTACTGGTAGTGTCTTCCAACACCAAATATGAGTTAGATTAGGTGAGTGTTCAGGACTACTGGTAGTGTCTCCAGGTCCTTACAAAGTATCCTAATACTTTAGGATATGCCATATCTATATTTACTAATTTAATCTTGCTATCAAATACCATGCCTACCAAACGATTATCTTTCGTACGAAAACTAGGAAATATAAACTGTTTAAAATTACTTATTCTGATTAATCCGTGCTATCCACACAAAAATAAAAACGACAACAACGAATTTCAAGCTCAATCTTGAAATAAACTATTTATTTCTGTGCGATATTTCATATTTAAACTTACCAGATG
>NW_013718296.1:0-346 GCF_000517525.1 Limulus polyphemus | reverse complement strand
TGGTATAAACAAATCATGACTGATATTCATGTTATAAACAAATCATGACTGATATCCATGTTATAAACAAATCATGACTGATATCTAGGTTATAAACAAATCATGACTAATATCTAGGTTATAAACAAATCATGACTGATATCTAGGTTATAAACCAATCATGACTGATATCCATGTTATAAACAAATCATGACTGATATCCATGTTATAAACAAATCATGACTGATATCTACGGTATAAACAAATCATGACTGATATCCATGTTATAAACAAATCATGACTGATATCCACGGTATAAAAAAATCATGACTGATATCCATGTTATAAACAAATCATGACTGATATC
>NW_013718295.1:0-346 GCF_000517525.1 Limulus polyphemus | reverse complement strand
TTGTATAACTTAGGACACTGGATAGAAACTGTGTGTGTGTGTATAACTTAGGACACTGGATAGAAACTGTGTGTGTGTGTGTATACTTGTATAACTTAGGACACTGGATAGAAACTGTGTGTGTTGTGTGTATAAACTTAGGACACTGGATAGAAACCTGTGTGTGTGTGTGTATACTTGTATAACTTAGGACACTGGATAGAAACTGTGTGTGTGTGTGTACTTGTATAACTTAGGACACTGGATAGAAACTGTGTGTGTGTGTATACTTGTATAACTTAGGACACTGGATAGAAAGTGTGTGTGTGTATAACTTAGGACACTGGATAGAAACTGTGTATGTGTG
>NW_013718294.1:0-346 GCF_000517525.1 Limulus polyphemus | reverse complement strand
GATTTATAAGTCTTTAGTCTAACATGTTCTGGTATCAAATGTTCCCGAACAAGAATGTATTCGTCCTTTTAAATTAATTACAATTTTATGTAAGTAATGCAGTTAAGCAGTGTGAAATTAATTACAATTTTATGTAAGTAATGCAGTTAAGCAGTGTGAAATTAATTACAATTTTATGTAAGTAATGCAGTTAAGCAGGGTGGAATATAATTATTTCAAATAAAGCGTCAATCCGTATCACTATCTATGTTATATTTTAACAGAATACAAATAGACTAGTATGTGATTCTTATCTCTAGTTCGGTTTAAGCTCGTATTTCAAAACATGAACATGAAACTCCTATTT
>NW_013718293.1:0-346 GCF_000517525.1 Limulus polyphemus | reverse complement strand
GGTAGTATAATAATAGATGCGGTAGTTTAATAACATATATTATAGTTTAATAATAAAGGTGGTAGTTTATTAATATATGTGGTAGTTTAATAATAGACGTATTAGTTTAATACTAGAAGTGGTAGTTTAATAATAGACGTATTAGTTTAATAATATATGTGGTAGTTTATTAATAGAGGTGGTAGCTTAATAATAGAAGCAGTAGCTTAATAACAGAGGTGTTAGTTCAATAACAAAGGTATAGTTTAATAATAGAGGCGGTAGTTTAATAATATATATATTGTAGTTAAATAATAAAAGTGGTATTTTAATAATAGACATATTAGTTTATTAATAGATGTGGTAG
>NW_013718292.1:0-346 GCF_000517525.1 Limulus polyphemus | reverse complement strand
GTGTTTGTATTGTCCTTTTTATGTGGACTGTTTTATGTGTTTGTATTGCCCTTTTCATGTGGACTTTTGTACATGTTTGTATTGCCCTTTTTATGTGGACTGTTTTATGTGTTTGTATTGTCCTTTTTATGTGGACTGTTTTATGTGTTAGTATTGTCCTTTTTATGTGGACTGTTTTATGTGTTTGTATTGTCCTTTTTATGTGGACTGTTGTACGTGTTTGTATTATCCTTTTTATGTGGGCTGTTGTACGTGTTTGTATTATCCTTTTTATGTGGACTGTTTTATGTGTTTGTATTATCCTTTTATGTGGACTGTTTTATGTGGGCTGTTGTACGTGTTTGTA
>NW_013718291.1:0-346 GCF_000517525.1 Limulus polyphemus | reverse complement strand
ACAACAAAGGTTAACAACTACACTTTGCTGTATATACAACAAAGGTTAACAATTACATTTTGCTGTAAATATAACAAAGGTTAACAATTACACTTTGCTGTATATACAACAAAGGTTAACAATTACATTTTGCTGTAAATATAACAAAGGTTAACAATTACACTTTGCTGTATATACAACAAAGGTTAACAATTACACTTTGCTGTATATACAACAAAGGTTAACAATTAGACTTTGCTGTATATGTAACAAAGCTTAACAATTACACTTTGTTGTATATATAACAAAGGTTAACAATTCACTAATTATGTCACTACCAATTTCATTCATAACAATATGAAAAAGC
>NW_013718290.1:0-346 GCF_000517525.1 Limulus polyphemus | reverse complement strand
TTATAAAACACATCATATCAGTCTCTATAATATTAATACATTTCCCATTATAAAACATATCATCTCAGTCTCTGTAATATTAAAACATTCTCCCAGTATAAAACATCTCATCTCAGTCTCTATAATATTAGAACATTCCTTCAGTCTCTATAATATTAAAACATTCTCTTAGTATAAAACATATAATATCAGTCTCTATAATATTAAAAAATTCTCCCAGTATAAAACATATCATATCACTCTCTATAAGATTAAAACATTCTCCCAGTATAAAACATCTCATCTCAGTCTCTATAATATTAGAACATTCTCCCATTATAAAACATATCATATCAATCTCTATAAT
>NW_013718289.1:0-346 GCF_000517525.1 Limulus polyphemus | reverse complement strand
TTCTTATCATATAAACTCCACCTTTTGGCAAGAAAATCTATTTTTTTCAAAATTTGGGAAAAAAACATGGGCCTTTGGTTTTTGGTGAAAATATGAATTTTTTAGGAAAATGGAAAAAAGTGTTTTTTGAATCAAAATTAATAGAAAAATACCCGATAGTGCTTATTTCGTCGGAAAACACAAAATTGAAACATTATAGCATTGACGAAAATCATTATCTCACTATAAATGCTAAAAAAAAGAACTTTCGTTAACCTATAGTAAAAATAATATATTTCAACAAAAAGATGCCCTTGATGTAAGACTTTCAAATTAGAGATCCTTTTATCGAAATCTCTAATAGTTA
>NW_013718288.1:0-346 GCF_000517525.1 Limulus polyphemus | reverse complement strand
CTGATTGATTACAACAACAATATGGACTACGTACTATATCTAGCACGTAAGTAGAGTGAAACCCAAAACGATTGACTGATTGATTACAACAACAATATGGACTACGTACTATATCTAGCACGTAAGTAGAGTGAAACCCAAAACGATTGACTGATTGATTACAACAACAATATGGACTACGTACTATATCTAGCACGTAAGTAGAGTGAAACCCGAAACGATTGACTGATTGATTACAGCAACAAGATGGACTACGAACTATATCTATCACGTAAGTAGAGTGAAACCCAAAACGATTGACTGATTGATTACAGCAACAAGATGGACTACGAACTATATCTATCAC
>NW_013718287.1:0-346 GCF_000517525.1 Limulus polyphemus | reverse complement strand
AAATAGAATAACGTTTAAAATATAAGATACAATCATTAGCGAAGTTGAAAGGAATTTTTTTTTTTGGGGGGGGGGGTCTAAACTGCAAAGTATTTATTATTTTTCCGTTTTCAAAAAAAAATAAGCTTTAATTTTATAATTTACTAAAGGCCTAAGTCACAGCCTTCGAAGTAGGAAAACAACATATCCCAGCCAAAATAATGAAACTTTGGAGCAAAGTAAGAATTTTGAATTTGGGGGGGGGTATCCAGGGCCATGACCAATGACGTTGGAACATTTTTTTTATAGTGGCGGTATTGAAAACATCACCGACAAAACTGTAAAACGAATTGGAAACCATACATTC
>NW_013718286.1:0-346 GCF_000517525.1 Limulus polyphemus | reverse complement strand
TTCAGGCAACGAATACGTTGAAAAGAGTGTAGAAAAAGTAATCTATTAGAGGGTAGTTTTTTCCACATTGAAAAGAGCGTATTCGTTGTCTGAACACTATATACACGAACACTATATATATACCGAGGGGAGAATAGATTAATATTACTTTTTCCGTACATTAAAAGAAGCGTATTCGTTGCCTGTTCTCCCCTCAGTGTATATAGTATTCGGGCAACGAATACGCTCTTTTCAATGTAGAAAAAGTAATTTATTCTCACCTCGGTGTATATAGTGTTCAGGCAACGAATGCGCTCTTTTCAATGTAAAAAAAAGTAATCTTTTTTTCCCCTCTGTGTATATAGTG
>NW_013718285.1:0-346 GCF_000517525.1 Limulus polyphemus | reverse complement strand
ATTGTTAGATATTTATAAGTTACTAAACTTGCTGTACATATTGTTAAATATTTATAAGTTACTAAACTTGCTGTACATATTGTTAAATATTTATAAGTTACTGAACTTGCTGTACATATTGTTAAATATTTATAAGTTACTGAACTTGCTGTACATATTGTTAAATATTTATAAGTTACTGAACTTGCTGTACATATTGTTAAATATTTATAAGTTACTGAACTTGCTGTACATATTGTTAAATATTTATAAGTTACTGAACTTGCTGTACATATTGTTAGATATTTATAAGTTACTGAACTTGCTGTACATATTGTTAGATATTTATAAGTTACTGAACTTGCTG
>NW_013718284.1:0-346 GCF_000517525.1 Limulus polyphemus | reverse complement strand
TATATATATATATATATAACGATGATATAAAAGCTTCGTTTCCTCTTGTTAACATTTCGAAGATTGCTGTTTTATCGCGGATATGTTTTCTTGTTAGATAATTGTACAGCGGTGATTATGCAACTGATGTCAATTGAAGCTAAATTAAAGTAATACATGAAGTTATTTTGTCTTTATCTGATATTCAATGTTACCTCTAAAACTGTTATAGTTGTTATTCCTAATGTGAGTGGACCATCGATTACAAACATTATACTTTTCTTGGTACGTAAGGAACATGGCAATCGAATCGTTAAATGATTGATGATGATTAAATCTATATATATATATATATATATAGATAGTA
>NW_013718283.1:0-346 GCF_000517525.1 Limulus polyphemus | reverse complement strand
CCCCTCCCAGCCCAAGTCTGTTTGAATATTATTAACACAGAGTCGGGATTTGCATCATCAGTTGGTAGGTTCTGATCTATTTCGCATGTTAATTTTTTTTTATAAATTATAACTTATTTGTGATCGTTTTTAAATAAGGGTTAGTTAGACCTTTGAGTAATAAATTGAATTCCCCTTTTTTATCAGCACTTAGTAACCGATATGCAGGGACTTCATTGAGATATACAACTAGTACTTAACTTTGATATATCCATAAATACAGAACTCATTATCGTAACAGTTAGGTAAGATAATTTTTGAGTGTTCCATGTGATAATAATGCCCTCTTGATAGTGTTGAATTTGAG
>NW_013718282.1:0-346 GCF_000517525.1 Limulus polyphemus | reverse complement strand
AGTATTTAACTGTAAGTACATGTGATCTTTTGTTTCAGTATTTAACTGTAAGTACATGTGACCTTTTGTTTCAGTATTTAACTGTAAGTACACGTGACCTTTTTTTTCAGTATTTAACTGTAAGTACATGTAACCTTTTGTTTCAGTATTTAACTGTAAGTACACGTGATCTTTTGTTTCAGTATTTAACTGTAAGTACACGCGACATTTTGTTTCAGTATTTAACTGTAAGTACACGTGACATTTTGTTTCAGTATTTAGCTGTAAGTACATGTGATCTTTTGTTTCAGTATTTAACTGTAAGTACGTGTAACCTTTGTTTCAGTATTTAACTGTAAGTACATGT
>NW_013718281.1:0-346 GCF_000517525.1 Limulus polyphemus | reverse complement strand
GGAATAACTTCAGTAAATTTAGAGCCGTGTGAAAAACTCAACGAAACGTGAAAACACATTTCCACATTACATATATTCTGAGGAATAGCTTCAGTAACTTTAGAGCCGTGTGAAAAACTCAACGAAACGTGAAAACACATTTCCACATTACAAATATTCCAAGGAATAACTTCGGTAACTTTAGAGCCGTGTGAAAAACTCAACGAAACGTGAAAACACATTTCCACATTACAAATATTCCAAGGAATAACTTCGGTAACTTTAGAGCCGTGTGAAAAACACAACGAAACGTGAAAACACATTTCCACATTACAAATATTACGAGAAATAACTTCAGTGACTTTAG
>NW_013718280.1:0-346 GCF_000517525.1 Limulus polyphemus | reverse complement strand
ATAGTAGAAATTATCCAAGGATCTTCGGTGATATGAGTCCTTTCTTGATTAAACCAGTTTATTCTTCCTTTATACAACTTTTAAAACACAGAGGTTCCTCAATCAGTACATTTCTCGTCACATTGAACTTAACAACTTCTATAATACATGCTATAATTCACAGCGATTAACAGTATCGATAAATTCGCTCTCAACGAGTGCAAAACACACATTTTATGGCTCACTAGCTCGAAATTAACAGAATCATAAATTTTATGTAACTACTGCTCTCTCTTCCTTCATATATATCCGCTGGCTATCTCTTCCATGCTTATTTTCTAATGAAGAGGGCATCTCCATCACACTT
>NW_013718279.1:0-346 GCF_000517525.1 Limulus polyphemus | reverse complement strand
CAGTAACATTAGTCACACAGTATAGACCAGATTAATTCAGTAATGTTAGTCACACAGTATAGACCAGATTAATTCAGTAATGTTAGTCACACAGTACTGACCAGATTAATTCAGTAATGTTAGTCACACTGTATAGACCAGATTAATTCAGTAACATTATTCACACTGTACAGACCAGATTAATTCAGTAACGTTAGTCACACTGTACAGACCAGATTAATTCAGTAACGTAAGTCACACAGTACAGACCAGATTAATTCAGTAATGTTAGTCACACTGTATAGACCAGATTAATTCAGTAATGTTAGTCACACAGTACAGACCAGATTAATTCAGTAATGTTAGT
>NW_013718278.1:0-346 GCF_000517525.1 Limulus polyphemus | reverse complement strand
AATTATTCTCACTAGTAAATGGAGTGCATACAATGTCTTCTACTGATGAATTCTGATGACAGTCACCAGTGGTTGACAGACATAATTATTCCCACTAGTAAATGAAGTGCACACAGTGTCTTCTATTGATGAATTCTGACGACAGTCACCAGTGGTTGACAGACATAATTATTACTACTAGTAAATGGAGTACATACAGTGTCTTCTACTGATGAATTCTGATGACAGTCACCAGTGGTTGACAGACATAATTATTCTAACTAGTAAATGGAGTGCACACAATGTCTTCTACTGATGACAGTCACTAGTGGTTGACAGACATAATTATTCCCATTAGTAAATGGAG
>NW_013718277.1:0-346 GCF_000517525.1 Limulus polyphemus | reverse complement strand
ACATTAATACCTCGCAAGTAATGCAGAGGTTCATGATAATTAACATTACATTAAAGCCTCGCAAGTAATGTAGAAGTTCATGATACTTAACATTACATTAATACCTCGCAAGTAATGCAGAGGTTCATGATAATTAACATTACATTAATACCTCGCAAGTAATGCAAAGGTTCGTGATAATTAACATTACATTAATACCTCGCAAGTAATGCAGAGGTTCGTGATAATTAACATTACATTAATACCTCGCAAGTAATGCAAAGTTCATCATACTTAACATTACATTAAATCCTCGCAAGTAATGCAGAGGTTCCTGATACTTAACATTACATTAATACCTCGCAAG
>NW_013718276.1:0-346 GCF_000517525.1 Limulus polyphemus | reverse complement strand
TTTCTGTGACTGACTCACAGGCAGCACTACATAAAATTACTGCTAAAAGCAATAAACACCAATAGATAGTTGTCATCACAGACGTATCTGTGACTGACTCACATAAAATTTAAATAGTTAGTCCTTCCATGGATGGCAGCAACTGCACATTAAGACCTTCAACTGGATGTATGTGCCAGGCCATTCAGGGTAAAGAACAAAGCTGAAAAGCTCTTAAGAGAAGTTATACATCAAATCCAGCACATATTGATATCTTCTGCACTACTAAGATGAAAGTTTAACTGTGGAAGGTTTTCATCAATTTTCAGAGGGAATGAGACTGCTGAAAACGAAATTGGTAGGATAG
>NW_013718275.1:0-346 GCF_000517525.1 Limulus polyphemus | reverse complement strand
GACCTTCGCAAATGAATTCATCTGTGAATTTTTTTTTATTTATTTTGCAAGCACCTTTAACTGCTGTGAAGTTATCAATTACATTTACTATTCACATGATTCTATTAAGTGATAGACAACTGGAAGTAATATAGAGATGAAGTCAAACCTTTAGAACTAGCAGAAAGAGATGAAGCATTCTAAGAATTGGGATAAAGGAAAGGAGAATGTGTTAGGTTATACCAATCTATATCCAGGCTTTGTCATTTTCACGTAACCATAAAACTATACAGGCCCAGCATGGCCAGGTGGTTAAGGCGCTCGACGACGCAGTCTGAGGGTCGCGGGTTCAATTCCTCGTCCCACA
>NW_013718274.1:0-346 GCF_000517525.1 Limulus polyphemus | reverse complement strand
GACATAAGTATAAAAGATTACTTTACTAGTCTTGATAGGATGGGTGTTTGAAAGTAAGTAGTTGAGATCGATAGTCACATACAAATACAACATACACACACGTAATATAGTACATAATCTTACGTAACAACAAATACAAGTCGCAACATCGAACAGTTGTATTTACAATACAACTTGTAGAAATTAACTAAATGATCTGTATTACCTAACAATAATACTTCTGTAAATTATTCCAGTCATAATAGTTACTGTCAGTTGAGTGCCCACAGACCTAATAAGATAAACTGCCCTTCTCTTTCTTAAAAATAAAATACAATTATTGTCCCTGCCTAACTAGTCAACTCTT
>NW_013718273.1:0-346 GCF_000517525.1 Limulus polyphemus | reverse complement strand
GTAGAAATGTAGTTTGAATATAATGTCATATTATGTAGAAATGTAGTTTGAATACAATGTCATGTTATGTAGAAATGTAGTTTGAATATAATGTCATGTTATGTAGAAATGTAGTTTGAATATAATGCCATATTATGTAGAAATGTAGTTTGAATATAATGTCATGTTATGTAGAAATGTAGTTTGAATATAATGTCATGTTGTGTAGAAATGTAGTTTGAATATAATGTCATATTATGTAGAAATGTAGTTTGAATATAATGTCATGTTATGTAGAAATGTAGTTTGAATATAATGTCATGTTGTGTAGAAATGTAGTTTGAATATAATGTCATGTCGTGTAAAA
>NW_013718272.1:0-346 GCF_000517525.1 Limulus polyphemus | reverse complement strand
ATATATATATATATATATAATTACATTTTAATTATCAAATTATTATATTCATCTAACCGTTTTGAACCTGAACATGTAAATAATCAGATCGAAGTTTAATTGGCTGGAATACCTTACATGTGTAATTTTAACAAACTGAAGGCAGTTGCTTAAAATGAAAGTCCACACTTGAACAAACAATCGGCCATCATACACTTGAACAAACAATCGGCCATCATACACTTGAACAAACAATCGGCCATCATTCTTACTCCATGTTGCAGCAATCAATGATTCTTTGAAATGGTAGTCGTCACGTTGGCCTGAAAAAATATTTATAGTACTATAGCAAATTAATACCATGAAG
>NW_013718271.1:0-346 GCF_000517525.1 Limulus polyphemus | reverse complement strand
TTACACACTTATAAATTTGATGTACATGTCATTCAGTTAAAGATGTTATTTATAGCATACAAAGATGTAAGATATATAATTATATATATGTTATACACTTATAAAGTTGATGTATATGTCATTCAGTTAAAGATGTTATTTATAGCATACAAAGATGTAAAATATATATATCTCATACACTTATAAAGTTGATGTATATGTCATTCAGTTAAAGATATTATTTATAGCATACAAAGATGTAAGATATACCATTATAGATATCTTATACACTTACAAATTTGATGTACATGTCATTCAGTTAAAGATGTTATTTATAGCAAACAAAGATGTAAGATATACAATTATA
>NW_013718270.1:0-346 GCF_000517525.1 Limulus polyphemus | reverse complement strand
CTAGTTTTATCAGCAATAACATCATAAGTAACTTTCAGTTTATCAAAAGCTTATTTAAATCTTTATTTTTATTCTTCACAACCATAAGAACTCTTCCAACCACCAGTTGGTCAGGATAGCTTGAAGTATTTGGTTCCACTGTGTCCCATTGACTACATGAAGAATTTTATTAATAACTCCTGGTTTGAGTATTTCACTTCTTGGTGATGTGATAAACACAATCCTTGTTTCTTGTAGATTTCATTTCCCAATATGAATTCTTCCTCAATATCAGTTATCCACACATCATGAAGTGTAGAGAAGTTTTCTACAATGAGGGTAACTTCCAATAGGGGGGGGGGGGTCC
>NW_013718269.1:0-346 GCF_000517525.1 Limulus polyphemus | reverse complement strand
CGCCTTATCCACCTAGCCATGCCGGGCAACTATAGATAAATGGTTCAAAAGAAAGAAAATTAGTGAATTTATTATTTCTTTCCTCGTGGAAGGCTCTTTGTGAACATCTGCAATAAGAATTTTCCAGTTGAGAAAGCTATGTCTATTTAATTCGTGAATGAAGGTGAAAACACGATCTTCCAGCTATGAAGTAAATTGTCTTACCTTTACAAGAAACACTGACAAACGCTAATAAACAAAGCAAAAAATGCGATGTAATACTTTTTTTTTATTGACGCTTTATTTACATAATTTTCACTGAAATGCAACATTATATTTTGACTATCTCGTACGTAGACGATCCTAA
>NW_013718268.1:0-346 GCF_000517525.1 Limulus polyphemus | reverse complement strand
AGAGCACAGATAGCCCATTGTGTAGCTTTGTGTTTAACATCAAACAAATAAACAATACTTTTCTCGTTCCTCAGAGAATTAGAAAAATGTAATAGGACTAATACTGATGTAATAGGACTAATACTAGTGTAATAGGACTAATACTGATGTAATAGGACTAATACTGATGTAATAAAAATGTAATAGGACTAATACTAATGTATTAAAAATGTAACAGGACTAATACCGATGTAATAGGACTAATACTAATGTATTAAAAATGTAATAGGACTAATAGTGATGTCATAGGACTAATACTAATGTAATAGGACTAATACTGATGTCATAGGACTAATACTAATGTAAT
>NW_013718267.1:0-346 GCF_000517525.1 Limulus polyphemus | reverse complement strand
GAGAATAGGATAAGAAGAACACAACAGATAATCTGTACCAAATCAGGGATAACACCTAGAGAATGGATAAGAAGAACACAAAGACAATCTGCAGCAAATCAGGGATAACATCTAGAGAATGGATAAGAAGAACACAAAGACAATCTGTACCAAATCAGGGATAACATCTAGAGAATGGATAAGAAGAACACAAAGATAATCTGTACCAAATCAGGGATAACACCTAGAGAATGGATAAGAAGAACACAAAGACAGTCTGCACCAAATCAGAAATAACATCTAGAGAATGGATAAGAAGAACACAAAGATAATCTGTACCAAATCAGGGATAACACCTAGAGAATGG
>NW_013718266.1:0-346 GCF_000517525.1 Limulus polyphemus | reverse complement strand
GCTAGAAACCGGTTCGATACCTGTGGTGAGAAGAGCAAAGATAGCCCATTGTGTAGCTAGAAACCGGTTCGATACCCGTGGTGAGCAGAACAAAGATAGCCCATTGTGTAGCTAAAAACCGGTTCGATACCCGTGGTGAGAAGAACACAGATAGTCCATTGTGTAGGTAGAAACCGGTTCGATACCCGTGGTGAGCAGAGCAAAGATAGTCAATTGTGTAGCTAGAAACAGGTTCGATACCCGTGATGAGCAGAGCAAAGATAGCCCATTGTGTAGCTAAAAACCGGTTCGATACCCGTGATGAGCTAGAGCAAAGATAGCCCATTGTGTAGCTAGAAACAGGTTC
>NW_013718265.1:0-346 GCF_000517525.1 Limulus polyphemus | reverse complement strand
TTACATGATCAGAAGTGAGACCTAGTCTTTATATTAAACTAATTATTACATGATCAGAAGTGAGACATAGTCTTTATATTAAACTAATTATTACATGATCAGAAGTGAGACATAGTCTTTATATTAAACTAGTTGTTACATGATCAGAAGTGAGACCTAGTCTTTATATTAAACTAATTATTACATGATCAGAAGTGAGACCTAGTCTTCACATTAAAATAGTTGTTACATGATCAGAAGTGAGACCTAGTCTTTATATTAAACTAGTTGTTACATGATCAGAAGTGAGACCTAGTCTTTATATTAAACTAATTATTACATGATCAGAAGTGAGACCTAGTCTTTA
>NW_013718264.1:0-346 GCF_000517525.1 Limulus polyphemus | reverse complement strand
CGCTCATGAAAACCACAAAACGCAAAATGCAAAACTGAAATATTATTTTAAACAAAATAGTTTTGGCCAGGAAACTTGAGTTTTCGCTAGCTATCATTATAGTTTCTGGTAGTACACCCTTTTTTTTTGGTTAACACAAGTGTCGGTTCCAGAAAACACGCGGTTCTGTTAGTTACAACACAACATTTTCCGCTGATTAACACAGGGTTTTTATCAGTTATAGTTATTGTTACTCAGCCCATTAGTTTCTGCTGTAAATTTAAGTCTTCGCTTGTTATCCCAATAGTTTCTTCTAGTAACCTTACGTTTTTATTAGTTGTCATAATTGTTTCTTCTAGTAACCTTA
>NW_013718263.1:0-346 GCF_000517525.1 Limulus polyphemus | reverse complement strand
GGTGGCATTTTCCGAAACCGGTCTTACTCCGTAACAAAAAACGAAACCGGCCCAACTCCGTCACAAGGAACGAGATCGGTCTTATTCCATGACGAGGAACGAAATCGGTCTTATTCTGTGACAAGAAACAGTACCGGCCTGACTCCGTAACAAGAAGCGAAACCGACCTTACTTTGTGACAAGAAACGAAACTGGTCTTATTCCGTGACAAGGAACGAAATCGGTCTTATTCTGTGACAAGGAACAAAACCGGCCTCACTCAGTGACAAGAAACAGTACCGGCCTGACTCCGTGACAAGAAACGAAACTGGTCTTATTCCGTAACAAGAAACGAAACCGACCTTAA
>NW_013718262.1:0-346 GCF_000517525.1 Limulus polyphemus | reverse complement strand
TTTGTACCGATTCTTATTTTGATTGATAAATTTGTACTGTTTTTTATATTGTATGATAAATAATATTATTTTTTATGAATTGATAAATCTATTTTGTTTATTATGTTATTTGATAAATTTGTACTATTTTTTATTTTGATTGATAAATATGTACTGTTTTGTTATATTGATTGATAAAGTTTGTACTGTTTTTTATATTAATTCATATATTTGTAATTTTTCGATAATAACTTATAAATTGGAGCTTTTTTATGTTGTATGATAAATTATATTTTTTTATGAATTGATAAATTTGTACTGTTTTTTATATTTATTCATAAATTTGTAATGTTTTTTATATTGATTG
>NW_013718261.1:0-346 GCF_000517525.1 Limulus polyphemus | reverse complement strand
ATACTCAGTTTACACATACAATCAAGTTAACTTAAATCAACATGTTAACTTAAATCAACTTGATTGTGTTTGTAAACTGAGTATGTTAACTTAAATCATCATAATCAGTTTACACATACAATCAAGTTAACTTAAATCAACATACTCAGTTTACACATACAATCAAGTTAACTTAAATCAACATACTCAGTTTACACATATAATCAAGTTAACTTAAATCAACATACTCAGTTTACAAACACAATCAAGTTAACTTAAATCATCATAATCAGTTTACACATACAATCAAGTTAACTTAAATCAACATACTCAGTTTACACATACAATCAAGTTAACTTAAATCAAC
>NW_013718260.1:0-346 GCF_000517525.1 Limulus polyphemus | reverse complement strand
AAAATTTCATTTTTCTGAAAGGTGGTGTCTATTTACTTGTGACCACGCTGTGTACTAACAGGTCTTAGGCCAGATATATTTTTCTGATATGAATTGTTCTAAAACTTAGTAAAATTCAAAGTTTCAAACATACGAAAAACAAAAAACACGTGAAGTTTCGTTTCAGAGCCCTTTTAAGATTCTGCCCTTCTCCTGTCCACTAGTTATGTATTAATTCTATGCGCTTCTTTATACTAGTATTAGCTATACGTTAGCTCTCTTATCTTGAAGCAGAAAGATTTGTCAAAATCCAGTTAAAGTTTTAAAAAATGTCCAACCAAATTATATATACAGTATAAGCTGTGTG
>NW_013718259.1:0-346 GCF_000517525.1 Limulus polyphemus | reverse complement strand
GTCCGGTTTCACTGATAAATAGCGTTAAAATCAAATATCTCCGCATGCCTGGTTTCACTGATAAATAACATCGAAATCACTTATTTCCTTATGTCTGGTTTCACTGATATATATAAGATCGAAATCAGCTTATTCTTGCACCTGGTGGTCCCCCAGTGGGAAAACGGTAAGTTTATTGACTTAGAACGCTAAAATCCGGGGTTCGATTCCCAGCATTGAATACAACAAATAGCCTAATGTGGCTTTGCTCTAAAAAACAAACAAACAAACAATATACCTGGTGTCCTACAAAATTCCTATTTTTTTTATAGGGAATCACAAATAGATACGATACTCCAGATTTGGC
>NW_013718258.1:0-346 GCF_000517525.1 Limulus polyphemus | reverse complement strand
AACTGTTTTAATTTAACAGTCAGTTGAAGTCATTAAGGAACTGTTACTGTTAAATTAACAGTTGAAGTCATTAAGGAACTGTTACTGTTAAATTAACAGTTGAAGTCATTAAGGAACTGTTACTGTTAAATTAACAGTTGAAATCATTAAGGAACTGTTACTGTTAAATTAACAGTTGAAGTAATTAAGGAACTGTTACTGCTAAATTAACAGTTGAAGTCATTAAGGAACTGTTACTGTTAAATTAACAGTTGAAGTCATTAAGGAACTGTTACTGTTAAATTAACAGTTGAAGTAATTAAGGAACTGTTACTGTTAAATTAACAGTTGAAGTCATTAAGGAACT
>NW_013718257.1:0-346 GCF_000517525.1 Limulus polyphemus | reverse complement strand
TTACGCTACCAGCCTGCTAATGTCTAAACAAGATTTCTATAAGTTACGCTACCAGCCAGCTAATGTCTGAACAAGATTTCTATAAGTTACGCTATCAGCCAGCTAATGTCTGAACAAGATTTCTATAAGTTACGCTACCAGCCAGCTAATGTCTAAACAAGATTTCTATAAGTTACGCTACTAGCCTGCTAATGTCTGAACAGGATTTCTCTAAGTTACGCTACCAGCCAGCCAATGTCTGAACAAGATTTCTCTAAGTTACGCTACCAGCCTGCCAATGTCTGAACAAGATTTCTATAAGTTACGCTACCAGCCTGCTAATGTCTGAACAAGATTCCTATAAGTT
>NW_013718256.1:0-346 GCF_000517525.1 Limulus polyphemus | reverse complement strand
CCTCACTGAGGCCCAATTGGCAAAGAGGTTCAGAGAACAGACCCAAAAGACACCTTGTGTCGAGAATCTATCGACGACAGCTAATGGTGATTATGCACTGTCAGATACTCGAGCAGATTCCAGTACTGAAATTGTAGTGGAAGCAATCCCTAAGGCGTGACACCTGTATACCAGTCTGAATGATGCCAAGAGAGACTTTGCTTCAGGATGATCTGAAGACCTCAGTGGTGACCAGTCATAAGAGGTTAGGTATTTTGTATTAAAGATACTTTTATACACGTGATTTTCTTTGTTAGAAATATGTTTGTCTATGTAAGTATTTATTTGCATGTTCTTTGTTAAAGGG
>NW_013718255.1:0-346 GCF_000517525.1 Limulus polyphemus | reverse complement strand
AATTATGCACTTAATTTGAGCCTCAGTTGTATTTGTAGTGGCAAGTCTAAGGACTTAATCCGCAGAAATTCGTGGCTCGATTCCTCACGATGGACAGAGTACCGAAGCCTATTATGTGGCTTTACACTAACAAAACAAAAACAGTAACAAGTCCTCTTAAATACATACTAGCGCATAGCATGTAATTAATAGAATGTGGGATTTCACCTTCCTGATACGAGTTTAAACATAACACGTTATAATGCTGAACACTTTCTAAAGAGCTTTAGCAGATTTGTTTTTCTCTTCAGCCATATTACTTTCACTGCTGTTTTAAGTAAACAGAATAATTATGTTACAACCATTG
>NW_013718254.1:0-346 GCF_000517525.1 Limulus polyphemus | reverse complement strand
AAACGTAAACTGTAGTAGGGATGAGATCTAACGTAAACTGTAGTAGGGGTGGAATCCAACCTAAGATGTAGTGGAGATGAGATCCAACGTAAGCTGTATTAGGAATGAGATCCAACGTAAGCTGTAGTAGCGATGAGATCCAACGTAAACTGTAGTAGGGATGAGATCCAACGTAACCTGTAGTGGGGATGAGATCCAACATAAGATGTAATAGGGATGAGATCCAACGTAAGCTGTAGTAGAGATAAGATCCAACGTAAGCTGTATTAGGGATGAGATCCAACGTAAACTGTAGTGGGGATGAGATCCAATGTAACCTGTAGTAGGGATGAAATTCAACGTAACC
>NW_013718253.1:0-346 GCF_000517525.1 Limulus polyphemus | reverse complement strand
GTCTCTTCATCCATTGTAACAGATCTGTTTTTCATTCTTCATAACAGTTCCATCTCTTTTCCTTTTGTAACAGCTTTGACTCTCCATCCTTTGTAACAGTTCTGTGTCTCTACATCCGTTGTAACAGTTCTGTGTCTCTACATCCGTTGTAACAGTTCTGTGTGTCTACATCCTTTGTAACACTTCTATGTCTCTACATCCTTTGTAACAGCTATATCTTTGTATCCGTTCTAACTATTCATCATTTGTAACACGTCCATATCTGTATCCTTTGTAACAGCTGTTTCCTCGTCTTACGTAACAGCTCTGTCTCTTCGTCCTTTGCGATAATTCTATCTCTTCATTC
>NW_013718252.1:0-346 GCF_000517525.1 Limulus polyphemus | reverse complement strand
CAAGTCTTTAGAAATATCCTAATATGATCTGTAACCCAGATCATATTATGATATTTCTAAGGACTTGTTATTTTAACAAATAACAAGTCCTTAGAAATATCATATTATGATCTGTAACAAATAACAAGTCCTTAGAAATAATAAAGTATGATCTGTAACAATAACAAGTCCTTAGAAATATCATAATATGATCTGTAGCAAATAACAAATCTTTAGAAATATCATAATATGATCTGTAACAAATAACAAGTTTTTAGAAATATCACAATATGATCTGTAACAATAACAAGTCCTTAGAAATATCATAATATGATCTGTAACAATAACAAGACCTTAGAAATATCAC
>NW_013718251.1:0-346 GCF_000517525.1 Limulus polyphemus | reverse complement strand
TGAACAATACTGCTTTTCATTAGCCGGAATTGCACACTGTTGATACTGACTGAACAATATTGCTTTTCATTAGCCGGAATTACACACTGTTGATAATAAGTGAACAATACTGCTTTTCATTAGCCGGAATTGAACACTGTTGATACTGACTGAACAATATTGCTTTTATTAGCCGGAATTGCACACTATTGATACTAAATGAACAATACTGCTTTTCATTAGCCGGAATTGCACACTATTGATACTAAATGAACAAGACTGCTTTTCATTAGCCGGAAATACACAGTGTTGATACTAATTGAATAATACTGCTTTTCATTAGCCGGAATTGCACACTGTTGATACT
>NW_013718250.1:0-346 GCF_000517525.1 Limulus polyphemus | reverse complement strand
ATGACCTGTACATCCAGTCTGTAACATGCTATGTGTTAAAGAATACTTGAAGTTAAAATAGTTATGGTTGAATTACAAAAATACTTGCCTGTTATTTTCAGTGGTTTGAATTTACTGGGTTCTACTGACTGGCTGTACAGAACTTTCATAAACTCACACAATTCCACTCCCTCTATTTCATATTTATAGTTTATATAGTTTTATATTTATAGTTTAACTGTTGATATTATCAGTTTAATCATGTGTACAGCTGTAATAATAAAAACAGGTTATGTATGTAAAACACTGGAACAGTTGTAGTAGTAAAAACAGGTTACGTATGTAAAACAGTGGAACAGCTGTAGTT
>NW_013718249.1:0-346 GCF_000517525.1 Limulus polyphemus | reverse complement strand
TTACCATATATGTATATATCGTTGAGAATGTTTAATCAGAAGTTTTTATTTACCATATATGTATATATCGTTGAAAATGTTTAATCACAAGTTTCTATTTACCATATATATGTCGTTATGAATTTTTAATCAGAAGTTTCTATTTACCACATATATATATATATCGTTGTAAATTTGGAAAAATAAGTTTTTATTTACTTTCTATGTATATATGTATATATATATCGATCGAAATGTTTAATTAGAAGTTTTATTTACCATATATATATATATCGATGTGAATGTTTAATAAGAATTTTATTTACCATGTATATATATATCGTTGTTAATTTTAATTAGAAGTTTT
>NW_013718248.1:0-346 GCF_000517525.1 Limulus polyphemus | reverse complement strand
CTCTCGAATTGGATTACATGTTTAATCATGAAGACAGTTACTATTTTCTTACTGGATTACATGTTTAATTACGATGGCTGTTACTTTTTTCGTTCTGAACTGCATGTTTCTTACATGTTCCACCAAGAGGGATGTTATCATTCAAATACTATATTGTGTGTTGTCTACACATTGAATTACGAGTGTATGTGTGTTTTGTTATTGCAAAACCTCATCGGGCTATCTGCTATATCCACCGAGGGCAATCGAGCCCCTGATTTTAGCGTTGTAAATCCGAAGACTTGAATTACGAAAGCCAGCTACTGTTCAAATACTAAACTGTATGTTATTTACATGTTGAATTACG
>NW_013718247.1:0-346 GCF_000517525.1 Limulus polyphemus | reverse complement strand
GCACTACAGATACTGGCGGAGCTAATGTTACCCTAAGCACTACAGATACTGGCGGAGCAATGTTTACTCTAAGCACTACAGATACTGGCGGAGTAGCAAGATTTCATTGTCTTCCAGTACCTTATGCTGTGATAATTGATATTTTTTTACAGATGTTTACTCTAAGCACTACAGATACCAGTACCTTATGCTGTGATAATTGATATTTTTACAGATGTTTACTCTAAGCATTACAGATACCAGTACCTTATGCTGTGATAATTGATATTTTTTACAGATGTTTACTCTAAGCACTACAGATACCAGTACCTTATGCTGTGATAATTGATATTTTTACAGATGTTTA
>NW_013718246.1:0-346 GCF_000517525.1 Limulus polyphemus | reverse complement strand
CTTTAGCTTTGGTAATAACTGTTAGATAAATAGGTTGATTGTATTTAGCTTTGGTAATAACTGTTAGATAAGTAGGTTGGTTGTATTTAGCTATGGTAATCACTGTTAGATAAGTAGGTTGATTGTATTTAGCTTTGGTAATCACTGTTAGATAAATAGGTTGATTGTATTTAGCTTTGGTAATCACTGTTAGATAAGTAGGTTGATTGTAGTTAGCTTTGGTAATAACTGTTAGATATGTAGGTTGATTGTATTTAGCTTTGGTAATAACTGTTAGATAAGTAGGTTGATTGTAGTTAGCTTTGGTAATCACTGTTAGATAAATAGGTTGATTGTATTTAGCTTT
>NW_013718245.1:0-346 GCF_000517525.1 Limulus polyphemus | reverse complement strand
TTTAACTTGAGAGAAAACTAAGGTATTTCAAGAATGAGTGAACTTTAACTTGAGAGAAAACTAAAGTATTTCCGGAATGTGTGGACTTTAACTTGAGATAAAGCTAAGGTATTTCAGGAATGAGTGGACTTTATCTTGAGATAAAGCTAAGGTATTTCAGGAATGAGTGAACTGTAACTTGAGAGAAAACTGAGTTATTTCAGGAATGAGTGGACTTTAACTTGAGAGAAGACTAAAGTATTTCAGGAATGAATGGACTTTAACCTGAGAGAAAACTGAGGTATTTCAAGAATGAGTGGACTTTAACTTGAGAGAAACCTAAGCTATTTCAGGAATGAGTGGACTT
>NW_013718244.1:0-346 GCF_000517525.1 Limulus polyphemus | reverse complement strand
AAATGTCACAGACCTACTGAAGGATGTGTAGATTGTCTAGGATTTTGGCTATGATTGACTCTGCACAATATGAATTAGCGAAGTGGCTTTCGGAAATTTTAGAACAGATGTTAACGTACTTTTTGGAAATCTGTATTCAAGACTCCTTTTATTCTGCTACAATCATACAGAACCTAAGCCTTGATCCTAAACAATAGTTTTTGTGCTCCTTCGACGTCAGAGTCGTTCTAATAGAAAAGTAAAAGATTAAAACCTCCCAATGAGCAAGGAAATATCCTAAACAAATTTAATTTCAACACATCTGGAACTCAGGAACAACCCCTATACTTTACATATCTACCAGCAA
>NW_013718243.1:0-316 GCF_000517525.1 Limulus polyphemus | reverse complement strand
CTGTCAAGTTTGAAGTAACCTCGGAGCCATACTTTAAAACAACTTTTATTCTTGATAGAAAACAAACGTTTCGTAAATATGTAACTGTCAAGTTTGAAGTAACCTCGGAGGCTATACTTTAAAACAACTTTTATGCTTGATAGAAAAAACATTTCGTAAATATGTAACTGTCAAGTTTGAAGTAATCTCAGAGCCATACTTTAAAACAACTTTTATTCTTGTCCAATAATTGTACAGTTTGTTGTACAATAACAATTTAGTTTTGCTACTCAGTTACTTTGGAGTTGCGGTATTCATTGGTATTAAAGACCCGGGC
>NW_013718242.1:0-346 GCF_000517525.1 Limulus polyphemus | reverse complement strand
AACTTTTACTAGGGTAATCTTTACTCAGTTAGTATAACCTTTAGTAGGATAGAACAGCCTTTACTAGGATATTTTAATCTTTCTAGGGTAGTATAACCTTTACTAGGATATTTTAATCTTTCTAGGGTAGTATAACCCTTAGTTGGATAGAATAACCTTTACTAGGATATTTTAATCTTTCTAGGGTAGTATAACCTTTACTTGGATAGAATAACCTTTACTAGGATATTTTAATCTTCCTAGGTTGTATAACCTTTAGTGGGATAGAACAGCCTTTACTAGGATATTTTAATCTTTCTAGGGTAGTATAACCTTTAGTTGGATAGAATAACCTTTACTAGGATAT
>NW_013718241.1:0-346 GCF_000517525.1 Limulus polyphemus | reverse complement strand
AGCTTTGTTGAATTATAAGTTCCTTAGTTTGTTATATAGAGTTGGCTTGGTTGAATTATAAGTTCCTTAGTTTGTTATATAGAGTTGGCTTCGTTGAATTATAAGTTCCTTAGTTTGTTATATAGAGTTGGCTTCGTTGAATTTTAAGTTTCTTAGTTTGTTATATAGAGTTGGCTTCGTTGAGTTATAAGTTCCTTAGTTTGTTATATAAAACTGTCTTCGTTGAATTATAAGTTTCTTAGTTTGTTATATAGAATTGGCTTCGTTGAATTATAAGTTCCTTAGTTTGTTATATAAAACTGGCTTCGTTGAATTATAAGTTCCTTAGTTTGTTATATAGAATTGG
>NW_013718240.1:0-346 GCF_000517525.1 Limulus polyphemus | reverse complement strand
CTCCATGATTTGCGCACCGTTACCGCCAGAAGAATAAAAAAAAAAGCGCTCTGTATTTTGGGGCTGTGGGTGTTTTATAAGAGTGATGGTCAAATCCCAATATTGGATCAGACAAGAGTGGCCCACGAGTTGGTGTGTGTGAGTGGGGCTGGGGGCACGGGCATCCGTAGGTGACAGGACACTTATCCCCATCTGAAAAATGAGAAACATAAAACTTTCTTTATTCATTCAGTATATGAATTTTTTATTCAATTCACACTACTTCCCCCACCCCAGAAAAAAAATTCTGCCCGTGTTCGGTAGTTGTTTTCCTTCTAGTATATCGCTTCTAAATTAGCGTAGGTAA
>NW_013718239.1:0-346 GCF_000517525.1 Limulus polyphemus | reverse complement strand
GGTCAAAATATGCTAATAACCACGAACAGATACAGTCGTATTGAACACATCATATGGTATAACAATACACAACTTGGTAATAACCACGAACAGATACAGTCGTAGTGAACACATCATATGGTATAACAATACACAACTTGGTAAAAATATGTTAATAACCACAAACAGATACAGTTTCAGTGAACACATCGTATGGTTTAACAACACACAACTTGGTAAAAATATGTTAATAACCACAAACAGATACAGTCGTAGTGAACACATCATATGGTATAACAATACACAACTTGGTAAAAATATGTTAATAACCACAAACAGATACAGTTTCAGTGAACACATCGTATTG
>NW_013718238.1:0-346 GCF_000517525.1 Limulus polyphemus | reverse complement strand
CATTCGACCTGTGTGGTCAGTAATAAACCATCAAAGGCGTTATACAAAATGTAAAATTACAACAAATTCGGTGAAACATGATTTTTTTACATATTCAAACACATTTTTTGTTTTTAGACAGACAGATAGTGAAAGATTGCTTTTGAAATTTTACAGTAGAGGTCAAAATAAAATTCATTAAGACATCAAAATCTCCCTGTGTAATCATAGACTGGATCAAATATGCATCGGTCGAAAGAATATATCACTGACCACATAAATCATTTTATTTTTATAAAAAATCGACTATAAAATTTTCATCTGCTGGCGTAATAAAACAAAAACCAGTTATCACGTAAAGCAAAAT
>NW_013718237.1:0-346 GCF_000517525.1 Limulus polyphemus | reverse complement strand
TCAACATATTTATACACACATCAACATATTTATATATACATCAACATATTTATACACACATCAACATATTTATACATACATCAACCTATTTATATATATACATCAACATATTTATACACACATCAACATATTTATATATATACATCAACATATTTATACACACATCAACATATTTATATATACATCAACATATTTATATATACATCAACATATTTATATATATACATCAACATATTTATACATACATCAACATATTTATATATATACACATCAACATATTTATATATACATCAACATATTTATATATATACATCAACATATTTATACATACATCAACATATTTATA
>NW_013718236.1:0-346 GCF_000517525.1 Limulus polyphemus | reverse complement strand
AAACCAGTCCATGAAGGTAATAATCTACTAAACGGTGCTTTGTCACTTGTAATACCCTGGCAAGTGACAAAGCACCGTTTAGTAGATTATTACCTTCATGGACTGGTTTAATACCCTGCGCAGGTAATAGTCAACTAAACGGAGCTTTATCACTTGTCAGGGTATTAAACCAGTCCATGAAGGTAATAATCTACTAAACGGTGCTTTGTCACTTGTCAGGGTATTAAACCAGTCCACGCAGGTAATAGTCTACTAAACGGTGCTTTGTCACTTGTCAGGGTATTAAACCAGTCCACGCAGGTAATAATCTACTAAACGGTGCTTTGTCACTTGTCAGGGTATTAAA
>NW_013718235.1:0-347 GCF_000517525.1 Limulus polyphemus | reverse complement strand
ATCCAGTGGTTAGACAATATAACCTTTTATCTGATGAATTGTCAACTAGTGGAACATCCAGTGTCTAGATAATATAACCTTTTATCTGCTGAATTATCAACTAGTGGAACATCCAGTGGCTAGATAATATAACATTTTACTAACTAAATAGACAACTTCTGGAACATCCAGTGGTTAGACAATATAATCTTTTATCTGCTGAATTGTCAACTAGTGGAACATCAAGTGTCTAGATAATATAACCTTTTATCAGCTAAATTGTCAACTTGTGGAACATCCAGTGGTTAGATAATATAACCTTTTATCAGCTAAATTGTCAACTTGTGGAACATCCAGTGGTTAGATAA
>NW_013718234.1:0-347 GCF_000517525.1 Limulus polyphemus | reverse complement strand
GATGCATAAAAGTATTTTTGATCTTAAAATGAATATTACTTTGCATGATAGATAGGCAACATGAGAAAAAAAAAGACATGAGAAAATCATTGCTTTACAAACCTTAAGACTTTGAAAGCATTGTAATATTTACTGATAATCTGTCATATTTCGTTAACATTTGCTTACTAATTTAAAAGTTATATCATGAAAACTAAAACAAGCACAAAATGGTTACGAGCCCTTGCTGAAAGAGTTAAAGCACAGTATCATAGCATGGTCCTATATTATCTTTTGTTGTTACAGTCATGTAAAACAATTTAATTTAGTTCCAGTGAACCAAATAAGAAACTCACAGTTGTTACATC
>NW_013718233.1:0-347 GCF_000517525.1 Limulus polyphemus | reverse complement strand
TTTGAACTTCTTATTTTATGTTAAATTATTATACAGTTAAAACTCAATATTTATTGTTCTTCGTTAATTTATCTTGAAATGTATTGGCTACTATTTTTCTAATTCATAATATTATTTACAATGTTGTAGGCAAATACTACTTAACTCATTCTCCCATTTTAACTTGATCTACACATTGTCACTTCTTTACTTCATGCCGCCCAGTGGCATGTCTGTGGACTGACAACGCGAGAAACTTGGTTTCGGTACTTGTGGTGGGCAGAACACAGATGCCCATTGTGGAGCTTCATCTTATCTATAAATGTAATTTGTTTTACTTTCCAACGAAACATATCTCAATGCTATAG
>NW_013718232.1:0-347 GCF_000517525.1 Limulus polyphemus | reverse complement strand
TTGGAGTGGCAGGTCTTGTCTCCACGTCTTCCGTCATTCATTGAATGCTGTATAGTTTGTCTTGGAGTGGCAGGTCTTGGCTCCACGTCTTCCGTCATTCATTGAACGCTGTATAGTTGTTCTTGGAGTGGCAGGTCTTGGCTCCACGTCTTCCGTCATTCATTGAACGCTGTATAGTTTGTCTTGGAGTGGCAGGTCTTGGCTCCACGCCTTCCGTCATTCATTGAACGCTGTATAGTTTTTCTTGGAGCGGCAGGTCTTGTCTCCACGTCTTCCGTCATTCATTGAATGCTGTATAGTTTGTCTTGGAGTGGCAGGTCTTGGCTCCACGTCTTCCGTCATTCATT
>NW_013718231.1:0-347 GCF_000517525.1 Limulus polyphemus | reverse complement strand
CTCTCTCTAGAGCACTGTCATGGTACATACATGTCTCTCTCTAGAGCACTGTCATGGTACATACATGTCTCTCTCTAGAGCACTGCCATGGGACATACATGCTCTCTCTAGAGCACTGCTCATGGGACATACATGCCCCTCGACATACATGTCTCTCTCTCTAGAGCACTGCTGTGAGACATACATGTCTCTCTCTCTAGAGCACTGCCATGGGACATACATGTCCCTCTCTAGAGCACTGTCATGGGACATACATGCCCCTCTCTAGAGCACTGTCATGGGACATACATGCCCCTCTCTAGAGCACTGCCATGGGACATACATGCCCCTCTCTAGAGCACTGTCAT
>NW_013718230.1:0-347 GCF_000517525.1 Limulus polyphemus | reverse complement strand
ACTACACAATACTGATCTAGTATTTATAATCAAACACTAAACAACACTGATCTAGTATTTATAATCAAACACTAAACAATACTGATCTAGTATTTATAATCAAACACTAAACAACACTGATCTAGTATTTATAAATAAAAACACTAAACAACACTGATCTAGTATTTATAATCAAACACTAAACAACACTGATCTAATATTTATAATCAAACACTAAACAACACTGATCTAGTATTTATAATCAAACACTAGACAACACTGATCTAGTATTTATAATCAAACACTACACAATACTGATCTAGTATTTATAATCAAACACTAAACAATACTGATCTAGTATTTATAAT
>NW_013718229.1:0-347 GCF_000517525.1 Limulus polyphemus | reverse complement strand
ATTACATTCTTATGATGGTTTAATATTACATCCCTATGATGGTTTAATATTACATTCTTATGATGGTTTAATATTACATCCTTATGATGGTTTAATATTACATCCTTATCTAGGTTACTTAATATTACATTCTTATGATGGTTTAATATTACATCCCTATGATGGTTTAATATTACATTCTTATGATGGTTTAATATTACATCCTTATGATGGTTTAATATTACATCCTTATGATGGTTTAATATTACATCCTTATCTAGGTTACTTAATATTACATTCTTATGATGGTTCAATATTACATCCTTATGATGTTTTAATATTACATCCTTATCTAGGTTACTTAATAT
>NW_013718228.1:0-347 GCF_000517525.1 Limulus polyphemus | reverse complement strand
TGATATAATATAACTCTCTATAATTTAAACAATACAGTACATGTCACATCATGTTAAACCGAACAGTTATGGGGATTTTAACTGATAGAATATAACTCTGTATAATTTAAACTATACAGTACATGTTACACCGAACAGCGATGGGGATTTTAACTGATAGAATATAACTCTCTATAATTTAAACTATACAGTACATGTTACACCGAACAGCGATGGGGATTTTAACTGATAGAATATAACTCTCTATAATTTTAACTTTCCGTTATTGTATGAAAACTAATAAATATATATTTTTGAATTTTGTTCTTTCATATAGATTGTTACATTTACAATTCCTCAGTTAAGTC
>NW_013718227.1:0-347 GCF_000517525.1 Limulus polyphemus | reverse complement strand
TATTTCCTTGTGTATTTCTAGTTGATGTAATGATGTTAGTACGAGATATTCATCCATACTTAACTTCTAGTTGATATAATGATATTTAACGTGACATGATGTTAGTACGAGATATTCCTCCATACTTAACTTCTAGTTGATATAATGATATTTAATGTGATATGATGTTAACACTAGATATTCCTCCATACTTATCTTCTAGTTGATATAATGATATTTAATGTGACATGATGTTAACACTAGATGTTCCTCCATACTTACCTTTTAGTTGATATAATATATTTAACGTGACATGATGTTAACACTAGATATTCCTCCATACTTATCTTCTAGTTGATACAATGATA
>NW_013718226.1:0-347 GCF_000517525.1 Limulus polyphemus | reverse complement strand
ATAGTGAGTTACTTTACTGTAAAACGTAGTTATATTATTATATTAGAGTGAGTTACTTTACTGTAAAACGTAGTTATATTATTATATTAGAGTGAGTTACTTTACTGTAAAACGTAGTTATATTTTATATTAGAGTGAGTTACTTTACTGTAAAACGTAGTTATATTAGTATATTAGAGTGAGTTACTTTACTGTAAAACGTAGTTATATTAGTATATTAGAGTGAGTTACTTTACTGTAAGACGTAGTTATACTATTATATTAGAGTGAGTTACTTTACTGTAAAACGTAGTTATATTAATATATTAGAGTGAGTTACTTTACTGTAAATACGTAGTTATATTAGT
>NW_013718225.1:0-347 GCF_000517525.1 Limulus polyphemus | reverse complement strand
TAGTTACGAGATAGGAAGGAACGTAGTAATAAATGTCAGCTACTAGCAGGTTATAGTTACGAGATAGGAGGAACGTAGTAATAAATGTCAGCTACTAGCAGGTTATAGTTACGAGATAGGAAGGAACGTAGTAATAAATGGTAACCTGCTAGTAGCTGATAGTCACGAAATAGGAGGAACATAGTAATAAATGTCAGCTACTAGCAGGTTATAGTCACGAGATAGGAGGAACGTAGTAATAAATGTCAGCTACTAGCAGGTTATAGTTACGAGATAGAAGGAACGTAGTAATAAATGTCAGCTACTAGCAGGTTATAGTTACGAGATAGGAGGAACATAGTAATAAA
>NW_013718224.1:0-347 GCF_000517525.1 Limulus polyphemus | reverse complement strand
TGTGTGTGTGTGTGTGTGTGTGTGTGTGTGTGTGTGTGTGTGTGTGTGTGTGAAGTAGCTCCAGTTCATGTAATTTTGTGGTTATATAGACTATACTTTATTAAGACAGATAATAAATGTTACAAACATTGGAATGTAAATGAAAACATATGCACAATGTACTTTTACTGAATTCCTCTCCTCTGACCTCATTGGAAGGCCAGTGTAAAAAAAAATAATTTTCTCATGCATTTTCAATTCCAAATCTGCCACAGAACTCATCTAAAGCATCACATCAAACAACTGTTTTCATATTTAATCAGCTATTTCACTATACTGAGCTTAATACTAATCTATAGATGCTACTT
>NW_013718223.1:0-347 GCF_000517525.1 Limulus polyphemus | reverse complement strand
CGTGCTTTTCTGTAATAACAGATCCATTATCATTGAAGGATCCTGTTCGTGCGTTTCTGTAATAACTGATCCATTATCATTGAAGGATCCTGTTTCGTGCCTTTCTGTAATAACGGATCCATTATCATTGAAGGAGCCTGTTTCGTGCCTTTCTGTAATGACGGATCCCATTATCATTGAAGGAGCCTGTTTCGTGCCTTTCTTAATAATAGTTCCATTATCATTGAAGGAGCCTGGTTCGTGCCTTTCTGTAATAATGGATCCATTATCATTGAAGTCGCCTGTTTCATGCCTTTCTGTAATAACGGATCCATTATCATTGAAGTCGCCTGTTTCATGCCTTTCTA
>NW_013718222.1:0-347 GCF_000517525.1 Limulus polyphemus | reverse complement strand
GGTGTGAGGTGTACTCTCGGTGTTGTACTTTCCACATGCTAGTGGTGTGAGGTGTACTCTCGGTGTTATACTTTCCACATGCTAGTGGTGTGAGGTGTACTCTCGATGTTGTACTTTCCACATGCTAGTGGTGTGAGGTGTACTCTCGGTGTTGTACTTTCCACATGCTAGTGGTGTGAGGCGTACTCTCGGTGTTACACTTTCTTTATGCTAATGGTGTTCGGTGTACTTTTGGTGTTACACTTTCTATATGCTAGTGGTGTGAGGTGTACTCTCGGTGTTGTACTTTCCACATGCTAGTGGTGTGAGGTGTACTCTCGGTGTTGTACTTTCCACATGCTAGTGGT
>NW_013718221.1:0-347 GCF_000517525.1 Limulus polyphemus | reverse complement strand
TTTTTTTTTGTACATGTGTTGACCATTTTAATTAATATTTCCTTTGGTTATAGTATCATTTAGATAGACTGTACATTTTTCGATTGTCTACGAGTTCTCGTGGGTTTGATAAGCCTTTGTGAACAGAAAATGTATCTTATCAGGTTGTTGTCTCGATATCCTAGGGGAACGCATAGCTGATATATATACCTTTTTTAACTGATTAAAGAAAAGCAAAGACAATTATATATATAAAAAGCTCAGAGTAAGTAGAATTTATTTTTTATTTTCTCTACAGCTAACACGTTCTTGTTCATATTTGGAAGATACCTTGACTACTTTCTCCAACAGTTTACGTTTCAATTTCT
>NW_013718220.1:0-347 GCF_000517525.1 Limulus polyphemus | reverse complement strand
TCGTTACGGCAGTAATAAGACATTAACTCCTCGTTACGGCAGTAATAAGACATTAACTCCTCGTTACGGCAGTAATAAGACATTAACTCCTCGTTACGGCAGTTATAAGACATTAACTCCTCGTTACGGCAGTTATAAGACATTAACTCCTCGTTACGGCAGTAATAAGACATTAACTCCTCGTTACGGCAGTAATAAGACATTAAGTCCACGTTACGGCACTACTAAGACATTAACTCCACGTTACGGCACTAATAAGACATTAACTCCTCGTTACGGCAGTAATAAGACATTAACTCCACGTTACGGCAGCTATAAGACATTAACTCCTCGTTACGGCAGTAAAA
>NW_013718219.1:0-347 GCF_000517525.1 Limulus polyphemus | reverse complement strand
GTTGATGTTTATGAAGGATCATGGTTTATAATGATGTTTATAAAGTGTCTTATGCTTCTCAATTTGTATATGAAATATTTCATTTCTAAATGTATATAAGTAAGTATGCAACCAAAGCTAAGCACGAAGTGTAAATTTAAAGTTGTTGTTCTTTATGTTTTTAGAAATAAAAATGTTACATTAATTAAGTAGTGCTTCTTTAAGTTGTATGTGCACCACAAATATGATGTGGACGTGAGATTTGGTACTGAATTTTTAATAAAGATCAAACAATTATATCAGTTAATTATAATAATATTTTAACAGAAGGTTTTGTAGCCATCTAGTGTATCCAATAAAACAATGAA
>NW_013718218.1:0-347 GCF_000517525.1 Limulus polyphemus | reverse complement strand
ATGTCATATTCTGTGTATCTAGGGCTACAGCTAGCACTCATAGTCTACATATTCAGTACTACAGCTAGATATCATATTCTATGTATCTAAGGCTACAGCTAGTACTCATAGTCTACATATTCAGTACTACAGCTAGATGTCATATTCCGTGTATCTAGGGCTACAGCTAGCACTCATAGTGTACATATTCAGTACTACAGCTAGCTGTCATATTCCGTGTATCTAGGGCTACAGCTAGCACTCATAGTGTACATATTCAGTACTATAGCTAGCTGTCATATTCTGTGTATCTAGGGCTACAGCTAGCACTCATAGTGTACATATTCAGTACTAAAGCTAGCTGTCAT
>NW_013718217.1:0-347 GCF_000517525.1 Limulus polyphemus | reverse complement strand
CAGCAAAGCATGGCATCAACAGAACTTACAAGCAAAACGATCATTAGGGCCTCGCAGAGCAAAGACCATGCATTCCATCATCTAGTCACTGCTATTTTCAACTGGGACATTCCAGGTCCACAGTGACCCTGCAGAAACTAACCAAGTAGAGGATTGCCCAAAAGGCACCCTGGGAGGTAGTGATGGAAGGATAGTTGCTTGACAGGCATTATTAAGGTAATTACTCATCATAACCAAATCCCACGTGCCCCTATGTGGAATAAACATCTGATATAACTGAGATTTGTCGTAATAAACCTAGACAGAAATTTTAGAGTGTGGGAAGAGGGTGAATAAAACAAATATAA
>NW_013718216.1:0-347 GCF_000517525.1 Limulus polyphemus | reverse complement strand
CATCCGTAACTAGATATAAAAAGGTAGTTGTTTCTAATATCATTCACCATCTGTAACTAGATATAAGAAGTTAGTTGTTTCAAATATCATTCACAATCTGTAACTAGATATAAGAAGGCAGTTGTTTCTAATGTCATTCATTTTCTGTAACTAGATATAAGAAGGTAGTTGTTTCTAATATCATTCACAATCTATGGCTAGATATAAGAAAGTAGTTGTTTCTAATATCATTCACCATCCGTAACTAGATATAAAAAGGTAGTTGTTTCGAATATCATTCACCATCCGTAACTAGATATAAGAAGGCAGTTGTTTCTAATGTCATTCATTTTCTGTAACTAGATATA
>NW_013718215.1:0-347 GCF_000517525.1 Limulus polyphemus | reverse complement strand
AGCTTCAACTGGGCAGATATATATATATAATACAGCTGTCAGATCAACATAACTACCAGCTTCAACTAGCCAGATTTATATATAATACAGCTGTCAGATCAACATAACTACCTGCTTCAACTAGCCAGATTTATATATAATACAGCTGTCAGATGAACATAACTACCAGCTTCAACTGAGCAGATATATATATATAATACAGCTGTCAGATCAACATAACTAGCAGCTTCAACTAGCCAGATATATATATATATATATATATATAATACAGCTGTCAGACAACATAACTACCAGCTTCAACTGAGCAGATATATATATAATACAGCTGTCAGATCAACATAACTACC
>NW_013718214.1:0-347 GCF_000517525.1 Limulus polyphemus | reverse complement strand
AACAGAAGACATGACCAAACTGATGGTAGGAACACTGAAGCACAGAAGACATGATCAAACTGAGTGGTAAGAACACTGAAGCACAGAAGGCATGATCAAACTGAGTGGTAGGAACACTGAAGCACAGAAGACATGACCCAACTGAGTGGTAGGAACACTGAAGCACAGAAGAGATGACCAAACTGAGTGGTAGGAACACTGAAGCACAGAAGACATGACCAAACTGAGTGGTAGGAACACTGAAGCACAGAAGACATGACCAAACTGATGGTAGGAACACTGAAGCACAGAAGACATGACCAAACTGATGGTAGGAACACTGAAGCACAGAAGACATGACCAAACGG
>NW_013718213.1:0-347 GCF_000517525.1 Limulus polyphemus | reverse complement strand
ACTGCAGTTCAGAAAAAGTAAGCAACATGTCGCAACTTTGTTTACATACCTACTGCAGTTCAGAAAAAGTAAGCAACATGTCGCAACTTTGTTTACATACCTAATGCAGTTCAGAAAAAGTAAGCAACATTTGACTACTTTTGTTTACATACCTACTGCTGAATTTGTTTAACTTGAAACAAACGTGGCAAATGTGGTACCGTAAATGGTCGTCTACCTCTTGTCTTACTGCCATCTTTGTACTGAGGTTGTTGCATATAAATAATAATAGTTGGTTTAATTAAACACTGAGTAAACATTTAAATGCATTAGTATTCATTGGAATATGTTTGTAGATATAAATTGGG
>NW_013718212.1:0-347 GCF_000517525.1 Limulus polyphemus | reverse complement strand
GCCGTGTTATTTAAAGGAAGTAAAAAGGAAGTTATTTAAAGGAAGTAAAAAAAAAGCAGAGAATAAACATACACGTGTCTTTATACTCCTTTGAAGCTTTGTTATCATAATAGTCAAATCGAAGTGTTTCTTAAAACCAAGATCGTTTTCATCGAATGGTGAGTTTTGGTTGATATGAATATTTATAATGCCGTGTTATTTAAAGGAAGTAAAAAAGGAAGTAATTTAAAGGAAGTAAAAAAAAGCAGAGAATAAACATACACGTGTCTTTATACTCCTTTGAAGCTTTGTTATCATAATAGTCAAATCGAAGTGTTTCTTAAAACCAAGATCGTTTTCATCGAATG
>NW_013718211.1:0-347 GCF_000517525.1 Limulus polyphemus | reverse complement strand
CTACTTACACCACGTGAAGTGATTCAATCCTATAATAACGACATCTACTTACACCACGTTAAGTGAATCAATCCTACAATAACGACATCTACTTACACCACGTTAAGTGAATCAATCCTACAGTAACGACATCTACTTACACCACGTTAAGTGAATCAATCTTACAGTAACATCTACTTACACCACGTTAAGTGAATCAATCCTACAGTAACGACATCTACTTACACCACGTTAAGTGAATCAATCCTACAGTAACATCTACTTACACCACGTTAAGTGAATCAATCCTACAGTAACATCTACTTACACCACGTTAAGTGAATCAATCCTACAGTAACGACATCTAC
>NW_013718210.1:0-347 GCF_000517525.1 Limulus polyphemus | reverse complement strand
AGACTAGTCACCAGTAACCTCATAGAAATTAACAAGTATATAGGTGGACAGTAGATCTAGGCAGTTAAGCCTATTTGCATTGAACCAAGCACGTACTGTAGAAGTATTGTTTATTGTAGTTCCAAATTTAATTGGTAGCCATCACACAAATCTAAATTACCCTTTTTCTTTTTAGGATGACTGAAGATTGTAACCAAAAATTACAGTTATTCATCCTAAAAAGCTTACGCTTCATTTAATTTAATTTTATTGTTTTATTCCTCTTTGAGCCATGATAACTACCATATGTAACAATGACTACCATATGTAACAATACATCACACAGTGGGAGTGTGGAGAGCTTAGCG
>NW_013718209.1:0-347 GCF_000517525.1 Limulus polyphemus | reverse complement strand
CCTAATTCAAATACTAATTCAAATAATAGTTGACTATTCTTCTTCAAGATAATAAAGGGTTAATATGTATATCAGCCCTCCAGTGGCACAGCGGTATGTCTGCGCTAGAAACCTGGTTTCGATATCCATGATGGGCAGAGCATAGATAACTCTTTGTGTAGCTTTATGCTCAATTATAAATTACAAATATGTATATATTAACAACAAAGTGTTGTTATAAATGGTTTGATAAGTATTCAAATCATGAAGTCTGGAATAGAGGATTGTTTTTTTTTCTAGTTTTTTTTTTTAAGTTTAGTGTAGTGTATTGAACAGCCTCAATGGATCAACAGGCCAGGCCCCTTTCA
>NW_013718208.1:0-347 GCF_000517525.1 Limulus polyphemus | reverse complement strand
TGAAAATGCTCTAACCTTTGACCCTTCTATCTACAGTTTGGAAAAATAAGTGCGACCCTAGTAATTTGAGCTAATAGTTAGCATGCGAAATATTTTGGTTTTGAATCGTAAGCTTAAAGACTAGTATATATATATAATTTAATATGACCATATAAGTTATCTATGTATGAAAACTAATGTCAAACATGTTAGTGTTTCCATGACAACATATGAAAGATGAAAACAAGACAATACACACATAATATTACAACTGAAACATATTAATATTTTAGCAGTTACACATAGTTGTTTTAATTCGTGAGCTTCAACTATACACAATATTAATCTGTATTATATTTTCTTCTACT
>NW_013718207.1:0-347 GCF_000517525.1 Limulus polyphemus | reverse complement strand
GCCCTGTGTTCACTATAAATTCCACGTTATGCTCATTTGTATAGAAATTAATCCTATTATAACATAATTATATGTTTGTTGATTGTAGAACTCTATAGTATATATATATATATATCTATTTGTGTTTTGCCACACTTAGCAGGCATAACCTATAACTGATCTTATATATATATCTGAGAAATTGTTATGTTTCTGGTGAAGGCCCTTAGTTGTTGCCAGTCAGGTTCTGTAGATAGCATCTACTTTGCCAGGGTTTTGTTTAAATGGTACTTATATGTTAGAACCATGCTAATTTTGTGTCATAAAAACATCCAAAGAATCCTGCCGATGTTGCTCACTGGAGAACC
>NW_013718206.1:0-347 GCF_000517525.1 Limulus polyphemus | reverse complement strand
TAGAAATTTCCCTATTTTCACCATTTCTTCCTTTCTATTTGTTTTTTCTTCTTGTCTAACTTCTTTAGTTTATAGAAATTTCCCTATTTTCACCATTTCTTCCTTTCTGTTTGTCATTTTCTTCTTGTCTAACTTCTTTTGTTTATAGAAATTTCCCTATTTTCACCATTTCTTCCTTTCTGTTTGTTTTTTCTTCTTGTCTAACTTCTTTTGTTTATAGAAATTTCCCTATTTTCACCATTTCTTCCTTTCTGTTTGTCTTTTTCTTCTTGTCTAATATCTTTTGTTTATAGAAATTTCCCTATTTTCACCATTTCTTCCTTTCTGTTTGTTTTTCTTCTTGTCTA
>NW_013718205.1:0-347 GCF_000517525.1 Limulus polyphemus | reverse complement strand
GGTGTAATATACATTCTACATCTGTATAGTTAATAACGGGTATGATAGTTCTAGAATACATAGTTAAACAGCAGGTAATATACATTCACATCTGTATAGTTAATAACGGGTATGATAGTTCCTATCATACCCTTCTATGTTTAACTATGTATTCTCAGGTAATGCACATTCTACATCTGTATAGTTAATAGCGGGTATGATAGTTCTAGAATACATAGTTAAACAGCGTGTAATATACATTCACATCTGTATAGTTAATAACGGGTATGATAGTTCTAGAATACATAGTTAAACAGCAGGTAATATACATTCTACATCTGTATAGTTAATAACGGGTATGATAGTTC
>NW_013718204.1:0-347 GCF_000517525.1 Limulus polyphemus | reverse complement strand
CCACCAATGTCATTCCTACCTACACCATATGATACGTTTTCCACCAATGTCATTCCTACCTACACCGTATGACACGTTGTTTTCCACCAATGTCATTCCTAGCTACACCGTATGACACGTTGTTTTCCACAAGTGTCATTCCTAGCTACACAGTATGACACGTTTTCCACCAATGTCATTCCTACCTACACCGTATGATACGATGTTTCCACCAATGTCATTCCTACCTACACTGTATGATACGTTGTTTTCCACCAATGTCATTTCTACCTATACTGCATGACACGTTGTTTTCCACCAGTGTCATTCCTACCTACACCGTATGATACGTTGTTTTCCACCAGTTT
>NW_013718203.1:0-347 GCF_000517525.1 Limulus polyphemus | reverse complement strand
GTAGGTAGCATGATGTCGTACGAAAGTACAAGGTGTAGGTAGCATGATGTCGTACTAAAATACAATGTGAAGGTAGCATGATGTCGTCCTAAAGTACAAGGTGTAGGTAGCATGATGTCGTCCTAAAGTACAAGGTGTAGGTAGCATGATGTCGTACTAATATACAAGGTGAAGGTAACATGGTGTCGTCCTAAAGTACAATGTGAAGGTAACATGGTGTCGTACTAAAGTACAAGGTGAAGGTAACATGGTGTCGTACTAAAGTACAATGTGAAGGTAGCATGGTGTCGTACTAAAGTACAATGTGAAGGTAGCATGGTGTCGTCCTAAAGTACAATGTGAAGGTA
>NW_013718202.1:0-347 GCF_000517525.1 Limulus polyphemus | reverse complement strand
CCTATATATATTTCGATAGGTGACAGTAAGAATCAATCTCCTATATATTTCGATAGGTGACAGTAAGAATCAATCTTCTATATATCTCTCTAGGTGACAGTAAGAATCAATCTCCTATATATTTCTATAGGTGACAGTAAGAATCAATCTCTTATATATTTCTATAGGTGACAGTAAGAATCAATATCCTATATATTTCGATTGGTGACAGTAAGAATCAATCTCCTATATATTTCTATAGGTGACAGTAAGAATCAATCTTTTATATATTTCTATAGGTGACAGTAAGAATCAATCTCCTATATATTTCTATAGGTGACAGTAAGAATCAATCTCCTATATATTTC
>NW_013718201.1:0-347 GCF_000517525.1 Limulus polyphemus | reverse complement strand
AATCTACAACACGGCAGTGTCACAGTGTACGTGTTTAATCTACAACACGGCAGTGTCAGAGTGTACGTGTTTAATCTACAACACGGCAGTGTCACAGTGTACGTGTTTAATCTACAACACGGCAGTGTCACAGTGTACGTGTTTAATCTACAACACGGCAGTGTCACAGTGTACGTGTTTAATCTACAACACGGCAGTGTCGGAGTGTACGTGTTTAATCTACAACACGGCAGTGTCGGAGTGTACGTGTTTAATCTACAACACGACACTGTCGGAGTGTACGTGTTTAATCTACAACACGGCAGTGTCACAGTGTACGTGTTTAATCTACAACACGGCAGTGTCAC
>NW_013718200.1:0-347 GCF_000517525.1 Limulus polyphemus | reverse complement strand
TACAATCACATTTGGCTAGCTACAAATAATCTGTAAGACACATTTATGTCTATTTGATACAATTCACATTTGGCTAGCTACAAATAATCTCAGATTATTTGTAGCTAGCCAAATGTGAATTGTATCAAATAGACATAAATGTGTCTTACTAAGACACATGTCTATTTGATACAATTCACATTTGGCTAGCTACAAATAATCTGTAAGACACATTTATGTCTAGTTGATACAATTCACATTTGGCTAGCTACAAATAATCTGTAAGACACACTTATGTCTAGTTGATACAATTCACATTTGGCTAGCTACAAATAATCTGTAAGACACATGTCTATTTGATACAATTC
>NW_013718199.1:0-347 GCF_000517525.1 Limulus polyphemus | reverse complement strand
TCGCTCTGTACAGCTCCACCTTAATGTGTTCGTTAAGCTACGAGAGGTTTGTGTTAAGGTACAGCCTCACTCTGTACAGCTACACCTTAATGTGTTCGTTAAGCTGCGAGAGGTTTGTGTTAAGTTACAGCCTCGTTCTGTACAACTCCACCTTAATGTTTTCGTTAAGCTACGAAAGGTTTGTGTTAAGTTACAGCCTCGTTCTGTACAACTCCACTTTAATGTGTTCGTTAAGCTACGAGAGGTTTGTATTAAGTTACAGCCTCGCTCTGTACAACTCCACTTTAAAGTGTTCGTTAAGCTACGAGAGGTTTGTGTTAAGCTACAGCCTCGCTCTGTACAACTCC
>NW_013718198.1:0-347 GCF_000517525.1 Limulus polyphemus | reverse complement strand
AGCATAAAGACATGCTAAGTTTAAACTATGGTTGTCACAGTTTATAAACACTGCTTTTGGATTTTTTTTCAGAATTTTTTTGTTGAACGCCTGATAGATAACCTGACATGACCGGAGCATTATCATAACGTTGTGAACAACAATCACTCAATAAAATTCCATCTCCTTCTAATTTTGCGCTTAATGTTTTCTCAATATTGGCAGCGTCTTTTTCCTTTATATTTATAAAGTCAATAAATGACTTTTTGGCTTCTACTTTTTTTGTCTTAAAGTCAATGTGAACAAACCGAATCACTTGGGCCAATTGCTCTCGATAGGTTAAATCATGAGTGGAAACAAACAGAATA
>NW_013718197.1:0-347 GCF_000517525.1 Limulus polyphemus | reverse complement strand
CAACCACAATATTATTGTAAAATATAGATATACATAAAATGAAAGCTGACCAACCACAATATTATTGTAAAATATAGTTCATTTAATGTATATAGCTGACCAACCACAATATTATTGTAAAATATAGTTCATTTAATGTATATAGCTGACCAACCACAATATTATTGTAAAATATAGTTCATTTAATGTATATAGCTGACCAACCACAATATTATTGTAAAATATAGTTCATTTTATGTATATACCTGACCAACCACAACATTATTGTAAAATATAGTTCATTTAATGTATATACCTGACCAACCACAATATTATTGTAAAATATAGTTCATTTAATGTATATACCT
>NW_013718196.1:0-347 GCF_000517525.1 Limulus polyphemus | reverse complement strand
GTAAAGCTATCATTACATCGATATGTTAAGTTGTGTAACTGTTGTATTAAAGCTACCATTAGATCGAGATGTTGTGTTGTGTAACTGTTGTAGTATAGCTATCATTACATCGAGAAGTTGTGTTGTGTAACTGTTGTATTAAAGCTATCATTAGATCAGAATGTTGTGCTGTGTAACTGTTGTAGTATAGCTATCATTAGATCGAGATGTTGTATTGTGTAACTGTTATAGTATAGCTATCATTAGATCGAGATGTTGTGTAACTGTTGTAGTATAGCTATCATTAGATCGGGATTTTGTATTGTGTAACTGTTGTAGTATAGCTATCATTAGATCGGGATGTTGTA
>NW_013718195.1:0-347 GCF_000517525.1 Limulus polyphemus | reverse complement strand
TAATATAAACTAACGTCCGTAGAACGTTGTCTAAATTATTATACTAACAACACAAGACCTTATTGTAACACATACATCACTGACAAGTCGTGATTACTAAGCATTAGTAAAATGATATACATCTTACATCTAAGACTGATAAACGCAGATCTTTCAATGCATGTCAAACTTTTCTTTATTTACTTTATGATTTGTCTTGCATCCTAAACCGCAGATGTCAAACACGCGACTTGCATCCTAAACCGCAGATGTCAAACACGCGACTTGCATCCTAAACCGCAAATGTCAAACACGCGACTTGCGTCCTTCTTTAACCGCAGATGTCAAACACGCGACTTGCATTCTTC
>NW_013718194.1:0-347 GCF_000517525.1 Limulus polyphemus | reverse complement strand
AATACGTCACGAGAGGACAAGTAGTTCGTGTAGGTCAACCATCCGGCCATACGTCACGAGAGGACAAGTAGTTCGTGTAGGTCAACTATCCGGGAATACGTCACGAGAGAACAAGTAGTTCGTGTAGGTCAACCATCCGGGAATACGTCACGAGAGGACAAGTAGTTCGTGTAGGTCAACTATCCGGGAATACGTCACGAGAGAACAAACAGTTCATTTAGGTCAACTATCCGGGAATACGTCACGAGAGGACAAGTAGTTCGTGTAGGTCAACTATCCGGGAATACGTCACGAGAGAACAAACAGTTCGTACAGGTCAACTGTCCGGCCGCACGTTACGAGACAGC
>NW_013718193.1:0-347 GCF_000517525.1 Limulus polyphemus | reverse complement strand
AAACGTCCCCTTTATAACGTATCCACAACACCAAAGTGCTTAGCGTTTTTGTTTTTTGGGGGTAACGAGTCACGAACTACGAAACCTCAGAAATATAGTGAAAGGGGTACAGAACTATGTAGCAAGTTTTGGTTCTCTCAGTAAGAAGAAGCGAATTTCTCAAAAACTATGTAGCAAGTTTTGGTTCTCTCAGTAAGAAGAAGCGAATTTCTCAAAAACTATGTAGCAAGTTTTGGTTCTCTCAGTAAGAAGAAGCGAATTTCTCAAAATTATTTGTGAAACTCAATCAGATAGCACCAAAACCGCGTGCTCAATACACGTTCTCTCTGCACCTGACCAATCAGAAG
>NW_013718192.1:0-347 GCF_000517525.1 Limulus polyphemus | reverse complement strand
CACAATTTCATGGCAGATATAATAAAGTGTTTACACACACACACACGACTTCATGGCAGATATAAAAAGTGTCACATAAACACCATTTTATAACAGATACAATAAAGTGTTACACAAACACCACATCATGCCACTTATAACAGATAAACAGTGTTCAAACAAACACAACTTCATGCCGCTTATAACAGACAGTGTTCAAACAAACACAACTTCATGTCACTTATAACAGACAAACAGTGTTCAAACAAACACAACTTCATGCCACTTACAACAGACAAACAGTGTTCAAACAAACACAACTTCATGCCACTTACAACAGACAAACAGTGTTCAAACAAACACAACTT
>NW_013718191.1:0-347 GCF_000517525.1 Limulus polyphemus | reverse complement strand
CTTCCCTATGAATTACCTGTGTTTAATTACCACCCTTCTTCCCTGTGAATTACCTGTGTTTAATCACCTCCCAACTTCTTCCCTAAGAATAACCTCTATTTAATTACCACCCAACTTCTTCCCTGTGAATTACCTGTGTTCAATCACCACCTAATTTCTTCCCTATGAATCACCTCTGTTTAATCACCACCCAACTTCTTCCCTATGAAGTACCTATGTTTAATCACCACCCAACTTTTCCCTGTGAATTACCTTTGTTTAATTACCACCCTTCTTCCCTATGAATTACCTGTGTTTAATCACTACCCAACTTTTTCCCTGTGAATTACCTGTGTTTAATCACTACC
>NW_013718190.1:0-347 GCF_000517525.1 Limulus polyphemus | reverse complement strand
GGTCAATGGTATAGCAACTTGATCATAGGTTGGGATGAACTTTCTATAGTATCCTGCTAGCCCCAGGAAAGATCTGACTTGCTGCTTGGTCATCAAAGTTGGTGCATCCTGTATGTGGGTTAGCTTCTCCTCTTCCATGGCTAACTGTCAGTTGTCCACCTTGTGTCCAACAAAGTCTCACACAGAATAACCAATGTAGCACTTAAATGGTTTGATGGTCAGACCTGCTGCCCTCACTTCCCCAAACAGCTCCCCAAGTTTCTTCAGGTGGTCTTCCCATCTGGCTGTGTGAATCACAATGTTATCCATATAATGCTCAATGTTAGAGGTTTTGTGCAACATCTTAC
>NW_013718189.1:0-347 GCF_000517525.1 Limulus polyphemus | reverse complement strand
ATCATCTTATAAATACACATAGTCCCAATACGACTCTACTGTCATCTTATGCAGCACACATATAGTTCCAGTACGACTTGACTGTCATCTTATACAACACCATAGTTCCAGCACGACTTAACTATCATCTTGTAGTACACACATAGTTCCAGTACGACTTGACTGTCATCTTATACAACACACATAGTCCCAATACGACTTGACTGTCATCTTATACAACACTCATAGTTCCAGTACGACTTGACTGTCATCTTATAACACACCCATAGTCTCAGTATCATTTGACTCTCATCTTATACAACACACATAGTCCCAGTACGGCTTTACTGTCATCTTATACAACACAC
>NW_013718188.1:0-347 GCF_000517525.1 Limulus polyphemus | reverse complement strand
CACCATGATCAGAAGATGGGTTAACTATTGATAAACATTCATGCACCATGATCAGAAGATGGGTTGTTTATCAACAGGTCATGAATCACCATGATCAGAAGATGCTTTAACTATTGATAAACCATGAATCACCATGATCAGAAGATGCTTTGTTTATCAATAGTTCATGAATCACCATGATCAGAAGATGCGTTATTTATCAATAGTTCATGAATCATCATGATCAGAAGATGGGTTGTTTATCAATAGTTCATGAATCACCATGATCAGAAGATGCTTTGTTTATCAATAGTTCATGAATTACCATGATCAGAAGATGCGTTATTTATCAATAGTTCATGAATCAT
>NW_013718187.1:0-347 GCF_000517525.1 Limulus polyphemus | reverse complement strand
TCTATTCACATAAGGTTATGATTCTTGGCCTGTGCAAGGAGGATACATTGCACTCCAAGTTGCTGAAGAATCTATTCACATCAAGTTCTGATTCTTGGATTGTTCAAGGAGGATACATTGCACTCCGAGTTGCTGAAGAATCTGTTCACATCAGGTTCTGATTCTTGGTTTGTTCAAGGATAATACATTGCACTCCGAGTTGCTGAAGAATCTATTCACATCAGGTTATGATTCTTGGCTTGTGCAAGGAGGATACATTGCACTCCAAGTTGCTGAAGAATCTATTCACACCAAATTCTGATTCTTGGCTTGTTCAAGGAGGATACATTGCACTCCGAATTGCTGAA
>NW_013718186.1:0-347 GCF_000517525.1 Limulus polyphemus | reverse complement strand
ATTACAACAACACCACGACCTCATGCAAACTGTACTAAAATATTACAACAACACCATGATCTCAGGCAAACTGTACTAAAATATTACAACAACACCATGACCTCAGGCAAACTGTACTAAAATATTACAACAACACCATGACCTCAGGCAAACTGTAATAAAATATTACTACAACCACGACCTCAGGCAAACTGTACTAAATATTACAACAATACCATGACTTTCAGCAAACTGTAATAAAATATTACAACAACCACGACCTCTGGAGAAGCTATTTTCTGTTTTTCGGTGACCATTGGATTCCTTAAAGACAGCGTATATTAGGTAAAATTTGTACGAGAGTTGAG
>NW_013718185.1:0-347 GCF_000517525.1 Limulus polyphemus | reverse complement strand
GTGTGCGATACCGGACTGTATATACACATCTTATGATACAAGTTACTTATATGAAACTGACTAAAAATAAATCAATAAGAATATAAGGCAGTGTGCGATACCGGACTGTATATACACATCTTATGATACAAGTTACTTATATGAAACTGCTAAAAATAAATCAATAACAATATAAGGCAGTGTACGATACCAGACTGTATATACACATCTTATGATACAACTTACTTATATAGAAAAAGTTAAAAATAAATCAATAACAATATAAGGCAGTGTGCGATACTGGACTGTATATACACATCTTATGATACAACTTACTTATATGAAAAAGCTAAAAATAAATCAATAAC
>NW_013718184.1:0-347 GCF_000517525.1 Limulus polyphemus | reverse complement strand
GTGAAATAAATATTAAGGTTAGAAATAATTAAATGTGTGCTTATACAGTCAGTGTGAAATAAATATTAAGGTCAGAAATAATGAACTGTGTGCTTATACAGTCAGTGTGAAATAAATACTAAGGTTAGAAATAATGAAATGTGTCCTCATACAGTCAACGTGAAATAAATACTAAGGTTAGAAATAATTAAATGTGTGCTTATACAGTCAGTGTGAAATAAATATTAAGATTGAAATAATTAAATGTGTGCTTATATAGTCAGTGTGAAATAAATATTAAGGTTAGAAATAATTAAATGTGTGCTTATACAGTCAGTGTGAAATAAATATTAAGGTCAGAAATAATG
>NW_013718183.1:0-347 GCF_000517525.1 Limulus polyphemus | reverse complement strand
TGAACGATCTATTATATAATATTTAACAATAAATATTTTGGTGGCGCTCTATTATATAATATTTAACAATTAATATTTTGGTGGCGCTTAATTATATAATATTTACCAATTAATATTTTGGTGGCGCTCTATTATATAAGATTTAATAATTAATATTTTGGTGGCGCTCTATTATATAAGATTTAATAATTAATATTTTGGTGGCGCTCTATTATATAAGATTTAACAATTAATATTTTGGTGGCGCTTTATTATATAAGATTTAACAATTAATATTTTGGTGGCGCTCTATTATATAAGATTTAACAATTAATATTTTGGTGGCGCTCTATTATATAAGATTTAAC
>NW_013718182.1:0-347 GCF_000517525.1 Limulus polyphemus | reverse complement strand
CTACAATCCCCTGATGTAAGTGATTACATGTACTTGTTCTACAATCCCCTGATGTAAGTGATTACATGTACTTGTTCTACAATCCCGTGATGTAAGTGATTACATGTACTTGTTCTACAATCTTCTGATGTAAGTGATTACATCTACTTGTTCTACAATCTTCTGATGTAAGTGATTACATCTACTTGTTCTACAATCTTCTGATGTAAGTGATTACACGTACTTGTTCTACAATCCTCTGATGTAAGTGATTACATGTACTTGTTCTACAATCCCCTGATGTAAGTGATTACATCTACTTGTTCTACAATCCTCTGATGTAAGTGATTACACGTACTTGTTCTACA
>NW_013718181.1:0-347 GCF_000517525.1 Limulus polyphemus | reverse complement strand
TATCCGTTACCCTTGTTAAAGTGATTTTACGGGATAAAACATACCCAAGATGTTGTTTTGTAAAGTGATTTTACGGGATGAAACATACCCAAGGTGTTGTTTTTTAAAGTGATTTTACGGGATAAAACATACCCAAGATGTTGTTTTGTAAAGTGATTTTACAGAATAAATACATCCAAGTTATCCTTGTTTAAGTAAGTTTTATATAACAAAGTACAGTAAACAGATTTGTCCTTATTAAGATTATTTTACAGGATAAAACCCACTTAAGAAAGGTATTCTTGGTCTAATTTTGCAGAATAAATTACATTCAAGTAAGTTATACTAGTTAGTGTGACCTTACAGAA
>NW_013718180.1:0-347 GCF_000517525.1 Limulus polyphemus | reverse complement strand
AGTCTTATCAAATAAGTTGTCTGATGTATATTTCCTGGTAGTCCAATCTGTGCTTCGTTTTTTTTTCATTCATTAATTAGGTTAGAGATAAGTGATCACTGTAAACGTGAGATTTAAATGGTGATGGGGTTTTTCCCCCCAACTGTCGTTATCTGTGTTAACGAGAATTAACCGAAATGGTTTTTTTTTTGTAGATTTCAATGCAATTTTAAACTTTTTTTTTCCCCACTACTGTTTGTCGTTTTTCTAGCTACAGTTATGATTTAAATAAATATAAACTTGACTAATACATGTTTAGGTTTATCGAAATTTCAATTATTCGCCATGAATAGAGTATTAATTATTTT
>NW_013718179.1:0-347 GCF_000517525.1 Limulus polyphemus | reverse complement strand
ATGGTGAACTGAACTAAAGTAACGTGGTAAACTGAACTAAAGTAACGTGGTAAACTGAACTAAAGTAACATGGTAAACTGAACTAAAGTAACATGGTAAACTGAACTAAAGTAACGTGGTAAACTGAACTAAAGTAACGTGATAAACTGAACTAAAGTAACGTGGTAAACTGAACTAAAGTAACGTGGTAAACTGAACTAATGTGTAGGCGCTTATTGTTGCCGCTTAGCTACTCAACGGATTAATATATGCCTACGAATAGTTAAGTGCTTGGCATAGATACTTAAGTTGGTTAATAATGTAGGCAAATTCACAAACTTAAGTTGGTTAATAATGTAGGCAGGTTC
>NW_013718178.1:0-347 GCF_000517525.1 Limulus polyphemus | reverse complement strand
AACATAGATAAGTTAGTATTTTAGCATGCTAAGTATTAAGCAGATAATATTTTAGCAGGCTAAGTATCAACATAGATAAGTTAATATTTTAGCCATGCTAAGTATCAAGATAGATAAGTTAATATTTTAGCAGGCTAAGTATCAAGATAGATAAGTTAATATTTTAGCAGGCTAAGTATCAAGATAGATAAGTTAATATTTTAGCATGCTAAGTATCAAGATAGATAAGTTAATATTTTAGCAGGCTAAGTATCAAGATAGATAAGTTAATATTTTAGTAGGCTAAGTATCAACATAGATAAGTTAATATTTTTAGCAGGCTAAGTATCAAGATAGATAAGTTAATA
>NW_013718177.1:0-347 GCF_000517525.1 Limulus polyphemus | reverse complement strand
GAGTATTCAGTACTCATGTTAATAAACACGTAACAGCCGAGTATTCAGTACTCATGTTAATAAACACGTAACAGCCGAGTATTCAGTACTCATGTTAATAAACACGTAACAGCCGCCTATGGAATTTTTGCCCGATAGAACTACTGACACGTGCACTGTGAAACTGTCTTGCTAGTAAACAAGATAACTTATGGAAGGCATTTACAGAGGAGAGATGTGCTTTGGACATGACAGCCTTAACACTGAGCCTTGCTCAATGGAAATTACGCTGCAGGGTTATTGTCCTAATGCACGGTCGTCAGATCAGTCAATATCGACTGTAATGACTTCATGACACTTTTAAGGGT
>NW_013718176.1:0-347 GCF_000517525.1 Limulus polyphemus | reverse complement strand
GGTTTCGTAACAATCAGAAGTGATGTGAAAAGAACATACAAGGAATATCTGTTAAAGTTATAAGGTATTTAAAAACCCTTCCTTATCCGGATAAAAGACTTGTTTTATTTTTTATTAATATTATTTCATTAGTGTGAAATATAACAATGTGTACAAATATTTATGCTATTAATTGCAATGTTTCAGACACCATTTCAAGAGTTATAATATAATAAATGTGACACATTATAGCTTCATAAAAAAAAACGTTATATTTCATGAAGCTAATTTTTTTAACTCTTCGCGAAGTGCCAGAAGGAAAACACTGTGTGTTTGAAAAACGTTACAAAGCTCAAATAATGCCCCCC
>NW_013718175.1:0-347 GCF_000517525.1 Limulus polyphemus | reverse complement strand
GTTGAAAGTATAAAATATAGTGTATTTATCTTATATCTGTAGGAAGTAGAAAATATAGTGTATTTGTCTTATATATCTGTTGAAAGTATAAAATATAGTGTATTTATCTTATATCTGTAGGAAGTAGAAAATATAGTGCATTTGTCTTACATCTGTTGGAAGTATAAAATATAGTGTATTTGTCTTATATCTGTAGGAAGTATAAAATATAGTGTATTTGTCTTACATCTGTACGAAGTAGAAAATATAGTGTATTTGTCTTATATCTGTTGGAAGTAGAAAATATAGTGTATTTGTCTTACATTTGTAGGAAGTAGAAAGTATAGTGTATTTGTCTTACATCTGTT
>NW_013718174.1:0-347 GCF_000517525.1 Limulus polyphemus | reverse complement strand
CTCAAGCATTCTCAAAGGATGGGCTTAACAACATGAGAATAGTGTAATGGGAACATCAAAACATAGATAAATGATGAATAAAATCATAGATGATCCCCCAACCTAGTTGGAACTGAGACATCTACTGATAATGGTAATCCCATTTGAGACATCTCCAATATCATGCAAGGACTTGAGTGCATAAGTGGAAAAAAACACCTACCAAGGCATCATCTGTTCATCTTCAAAAGGCAAAATCCTTTCAAAGAGTTCCATCACAGAAGATGGAATTTTTCAAGGACAAATGCATCAGTATATGTGAAAAGCAAGAGTCCTGATTAGATGAACATGTACATCTGTTCATACAG
>NW_013718173.1:0-347 GCF_000517525.1 Limulus polyphemus | reverse complement strand
AGTCAACCATCTTTCATCAATCATTTCTTTATATGGAAGTACATGACGGCTAACTTACTGATGCTACATATAGATAGATAATTAAATAACAGCCAACCATCTTTTACCAATCATTTCATTATATAGAAGTACATTAGGACTAACTAACTGAAGTTACAGATATATACATAAGTATACAACAGTCAACCAACTTTAACTAATCAATTGATTATATGGAAGTACATGAGGACTAACTAACTGATGTTACAGATAGATACATAATTATATAACAGTCAAACATCTTTAACCAATCAATTGATTATATGGAAGTACAACATGGCTAACTAATTGATGTTACAGATAGATAC
>NW_013718172.1:0-347 GCF_000517525.1 Limulus polyphemus | reverse complement strand
ATACACAGTATCAAGCTAATCTAATACATAGGTACCATCTTATATCATTTCTTCAGTTTATACACAGTACCTAGTTAAAATAATACATATACACCGTGATTATATCATATCTTCAGTTTATACACAGTATCAAGTTAATCTAGTACATATATACCGTATTCATATCATCTCTTATATTAATACACAGTATTTAGTTACACTAATACATTAATTAAGAAAAGCTTGATAAGTATATGAATGATAAGATGTTGCTTTTAGATGTTTTAAAATTATTTTAATTTAGTTTAGACGATGGAACAATAGGTCCCATGTAGTCCCAAAACTTTCTAATGTTATATACCGTTGTT
>NW_013718171.1:0-347 GCF_000517525.1 Limulus polyphemus | reverse complement strand
TCTCTTTTCAGCTCGTAGTTTTCAAAATACTGCTAGCGTTAAAAAAATGTGCGCATGCGTTAAAACAGCGTTTATCTCAGCAAACTATACAAAACTAAAAAAAAAATAACTATATGAAATATACATATATATCAGCAAACTGTATTATACTCTTAAACATAATTATAAAAAAATATATCAATACCAGCAAACTATATGAAACTCCAAAACATGATTAGAGAAAATAAATCAATGTCAGAAAACTGGATAATACTCCAAAACATGATTATAAACAATATATATATATATATATCAACTAAGTATATAATACCCCAAAACATGATTATAAACAATATATATATATATAT
>NW_013718170.1:0-347 GCF_000517525.1 Limulus polyphemus | reverse complement strand
AGTTTGTTAAATAGAAGTGAATAATATAACACAACAGTTTGTTAAATAGAAGTGAATAATATAACACAACAGTTTGTTAAATAGTAGTGAATAATATGACACAACAGTTTGGTTAAATAATAGTGAATAATATAACACAACAGTTTGTTAAATAGTAGTGAATAATATAATACAACAATTTGAACCATCCTCTTCATAAGAGGTTAAATAGTAGTGAATAATATAATACAACAATTTGAACCATCCTCTTCATAAGAGGTGTTAAATAGTAGTGAATAATGTAACACAACAGTTTGTTAAATAGTGGTGAATAATATAACACAACAGTTTGTTAAATAGAAGTGAAT
>NW_013718169.1:0-347 GCF_000517525.1 Limulus polyphemus | reverse complement strand
AGAGGGATCCGAACCCATGAAACAAATATTTGCTGATTTTTTTATTTCAATGTGGTGTATAAGTTTTAGAAAATCTACATTACTACAGTCGAATAGGACAAAAAAAGGCTTAATAATACATAAGATTTTTATTAAAGCAAATTTTGCGCTTCAGCTATAGAATGTTCCCTCTCTCTTTTCTTTTCTTTTTTTTTTCAGGTTCATGATGAAAACTTTGTTGGAAACAAAGAAAATCTGTCTATTTTCAGTGATTTCAAAAAGTTAAAACTAGAAGGAAGCTTTTCTGTTGAAGTACTGTAAAATCGGCTGGCTCAGACGCTCTCGCCTGATCTCGTCAAGCCCGTGAT
>NW_013718168.1:0-347 GCF_000517525.1 Limulus polyphemus | reverse complement strand
GGGGGGGTAGGTTGAAGAGTTAGGTAGACTTATTAGCAAAAGAATAGGTTGGGATCGTCAAATGAGAACAACATGTTAAGACTAGTGTGATATCATGGATAGATACATAAATTAATTACATTACAATTTAAGTAATATATATATATCATAGGAACTGCTTGTTGATGCTCAGTTATCTGTAGCTGTGAATTTAGTAGTTGAACAAGAGCTGCAGTGACTGAAGGACGAAAACTATCACAAAATTACAGATATGATCACTGCAATCATCTTTGTAGAATATCGTGAGACATAAAACTGCAGTCCAATCATCTTTGTAGAATATCGTGAGACATAAAACTGCAGTCCAA
>NW_013718167.1:0-347 GCF_000517525.1 Limulus polyphemus | reverse complement strand
CGAATCGAGCGTTTTAGCCACCAGGTCGGCAATGAAAGGTCGTGTAAGGTTTTATGTTTAAAATGAATAAGAATTCTGTTTAAATGTTTTAGGGTTAATCCAAGAACTAGTTATATTATTTTTTACATCTAATTACCTTACGTTTAATCTTGAAAAATAAACACATCTGACACAACAAAGTTTAATAAAATTATCTGGTTTTATTTTGGGATTAAGGTCATGAGGATAAATGGGATTTTTGATTTAAAATAAAATTATATTTTTTTTCAGTTAGTTTATCATCATCATCGTTTAAAAGGTCTACGGAATATCCTGTCTCTCTTAATAATGCTTGCTTTAATAGAAAT
>NW_013718166.1:0-347 GCF_000517525.1 Limulus polyphemus | reverse complement strand
TAAGGTTTAATACACAAGTTTTACAGTTGGGATAAGGATTAATATGTAAGTTTTACAGTTGGGGTAAGGTTTAATACAGAAGTTTTACAGTTTGGTTAAGGTTTAATAAAGAAGTTTTACAGCTGGGGTAAGGTTTAATATGTAAGTTTTACAGTTGGGGTAAGGTTTAATACAGAAGTTGTACGGTTGGGTTAAGGTTTAATAAAGAAATTTTACAGTTGGGGTAAGGTTTAATAAAGAAATTTTACAGTTGGGGTAAGGTTTAATATGTAAGTTTTAGAGTTGGGGTAAGGTTTAATATGTAAGTTTTACAGTTGGGGTAAGGTTTAATATATAATTTTACAGTT
>NW_013718165.1:0-347 GCF_000517525.1 Limulus polyphemus | reverse complement strand
GAATACACATGATACGGTACCGTGTATAATTTAGAATACACATGATACGTTACCGTGTGTAATTTGAATACACATGATATGGTACCGTGTATAATTTGAATACACATGATACGGTACCGTGTATAATTTAAATGCACATGATACGGTACCGTGTATAATTTGAATACACATGATACGGTACCGTGTATAATTTAAATGCACATCATACGGTATCGTGTATAATTTAAATGCACATGATAAGGTATCGTGTGTAATTTAAATACACATGATACGGTACCGTGTGTAATTTAAATACCCATGATACGGTACCGTGTGTAATTTGAATGCACATGATACGGTACCGTGTG
>NW_013718164.1:0-347 GCF_000517525.1 Limulus polyphemus | reverse complement strand
ACAAGAATAGCTACTTTATCATTAACAATAACAGCTACTATATCATTAACAATAACAGCTACTATACCATTAACAATAATAGCTACTATACCATTAACAAGAATAGCTACTATACCATTAACAATAATAGCTACTATATCATTAACAATAATAGCTACTATACTATTAACAATAACAGCTACTATACCATTAACAATACCAGCTACTATACCATTAACAATAACAGCTACTATACCATTAACAATAATAGCTACTATACCGTTAATAATAACAGCTACTATACCATTAACAATAACAGCTACTATATCATTAACAAGAATAGCTACTATATCATTAACAATAACAGC
>NW_013718163.1:0-347 GCF_000517525.1 Limulus polyphemus | reverse complement strand
CTAGCGCAGATAACCCTCGTGTAGCTTGCGCGAATTCCAACAACAAACATTAAACATACCCAAACATGTATATTATATATGTAATTAAAGATACCCAAACATGTATATTATATATGTAATTAAACATACCCAAACATGTATATTATATATGTAATTAAACATACCCAAACACGTATATTATATATGTAATTAAACATACCCAAACATGTATATTATATATGTAATTAAACATACCCAAACACGTATATTATATATGTAATTAAACATACCCAAGCATGTATATTATATATGTAATTAAACATACCCAAACATGTATATTATATATGTAATTAAACATACCCAAACAT
>NW_013718162.1:0-347 GCF_000517525.1 Limulus polyphemus | reverse complement strand
AATATGGTAATAATGTCCCATTCCTTTATAATATTTTAATTTGGCAGTAATGTCCCTTTCATTTATAATATTTTAATCTGGAAGTAGTGTCCCTATCAGTTATACTATTTTAATCTTCTAATAATGTCCCTTTCATTTATAATATTTTAATTTGGTAGTAATGTCCCTTTTATTTACAATGTTTTAATCTGGTAGTAATGCCCCTATCCTTTATAATATTTAATCTCCTATTAATATCCCTATCAGTTATAATATTTTAATCTCGTAGTAATGTCCCTTTCATTTATAATATTCTAATATGGTAGTAATGTCCCTATCCTTTATAATATTTTAATCTGGTAGTTATG
>NW_013718161.1:0-347 GCF_000517525.1 Limulus polyphemus | reverse complement strand
ATTCATAACTACACTGTAAGGTACATAATGACATAGATTATTCATAACCATATTCTAAGGTACATAATGACATAGATTATTCATAACTACACTGTAAAGTACATAATGACATAGATTATTCATAACTACACTGTAAGGTACATAATGACATAGATTATTCATAACCACACTGTAAGGTACATAATGACATAGATTATTCATAACCACACTGTAAGGTACATAATGACATAGATTATTCATAACTACACTGTAAAGTACATAATGACATAGATTACTTCATAACCACACTGTAAGGTACATAATGACATAGATTATTCATAACTACACTGTAAGGTACATAATGACAT
>NW_013718160.1:0-347 GCF_000517525.1 Limulus polyphemus | reverse complement strand
AAAGTGGAGTCGGGGTTGTTATTGCGCGGATTAATATTTAAATCAAATGATATGGAGTCGTGATTGCTGCCTATGTTTTCGTTGACACTAAAATTATGTGTATATTGTATAAATGTGCCAGTGATTATTGCTGAGTCTAGTATGTCTTGTGAGACGTTATGAAACGTATGCGTTGGGGTAGTGTCATTGATTAAAATCAGCTTATTATTTTCGACTAGTCCTACATTCTGCCAATGGAAAAAGTTAGTTTATCGGCTGTTAAAATTTGTGTGTTCTGAATTAAGATCGCCGAGGATTATTGTGTGAGTATTCTTATGTAAGATATTTTGGTATAAGGAGATATCGGG
>NW_013718159.1:0-347 GCF_000517525.1 Limulus polyphemus | reverse complement strand
GCAAAATCTTTAACAGTTTCAGTGAGAAGCTTTCTAAAATATTTGCTTCATCAGAAGAACCGAAGACAAAACCTCCTCCTCCTCCACCTCCCTTTCCCAAATTTACACCAATTGCGGATCTCCAATACAACCCACCAAAGCGTCGAATTAAAAGCCAACCTAACTTCAGTTACAACTCTTCACCAAAACAACCAATGAAAGATTTCTCAAGGAATTTCAATTCAAAGACAGAAAAAATATTCAAAACCTGCATACAATACATTACATATCAAACACTGCCTTCAACACATAAACTTTCAGTTTCTAAGGATAAACCTCGTCCTCCTCGAGCACCAGAGTTTGGTGTT
>NW_013718158.1:0-347 GCF_000517525.1 Limulus polyphemus | reverse complement strand
GATTTACCTATGGTCTTCTCTATTGACATCAAAACTTTATTGTTAGCTGCATCAAACAACATACGAAGACAATCTGATTTATCTACGGTCTTCTCAATTTACATCAAAACTTTATTGTTAGCTATATCAAACAACATATGAAGACAATCTGATTTACGTACGGCCTTCTCTATTGACATCAAAATTTATTGTTAGCTATATCAAACAACATACGAAGACAATCTGTTTTATCTACGGCCTTCTCTATTGACATCAAAACTTTATTGTTAGCTGTATCAAACAACATACGAAGACAATCTGTTTTATCTACGGCCTTCTCTATTGACATCAAAACTTTATTGTTAGCT
>NW_013718157.1:0-347 GCF_000517525.1 Limulus polyphemus | reverse complement strand
GCACTTTTTGAGTTCATCATTCATACGATTTAGAGATTCAATAAGCAAGTTTTATATATTACTAGCTACTTCTTGACAATGTGTGGAAATAAAGTCAATTACTAGAACATAAATTTACACAAGACAATTTGCATTTAAAAACAACAGCAATAAAAAGCTTCCGGCAGATGGATCTGTCTTCATCACGGACAAAAATTTTTCTCTGACCGTGACAAAGACAGGTATACCTGTCGAAAGTGCTAGAAGTTGTCTTTACTCCTGTTGAAATAAAGGTAAGAAAATTGTAATAGTAATGTGGTGTTAAGGTAACTGTATGTCTGTTATAAACAAGGAGTAACTGTTGGTAA
>NW_013718156.1:0-347 GCF_000517525.1 Limulus polyphemus | reverse complement strand
AGACTTCATAATGAAGGAACAAAAAAGGGGACTTTAATTTAACTAGACTGGGAAAAAAAACCCGTCCACCTCCATTTCCACTGGATGATTTTATAAAGTTCTGGAAAACACTATTTGAAAGGCTATCAATTTCTGCGGAATAACTGAGTGTTTTCTACCTTAACGAGCTTGAAATTGTTTCGACAGTTAAATCAAAAACCGTGAAGTTATCTAACTAACGTAGATACATGCAAATGTTGCGTTGGTTAACGTACAAAACCAGTGAGAAAACAGATTGAAAGACAAGTTAAAAACAAACTAAGCGCAGCCAGATGAAAACAACAGTGTAAAGAATGTTCGTCTGAACA
>NW_013718155.1:0-347 GCF_000517525.1 Limulus polyphemus | reverse complement strand
GATGTTGTATTTTAAGGAAATTTCGAAACATTCACATTAAAGATGTTTTTTGGTATTACCGTGGTTTTAATATTTATTATATGGTTAGAACTGTATGGTAACACACTTGTCCAATATACTGACACACCAAAAACCAGTACTAGAATTGTTATGGTTAGAACTGTATGATAACACACTTGTCCGATATACTGACACACCAAAAACCAGTACTAGAATTGTTATGGTTAGAACTGTATGGTAACACACTTGTCCAATATACTGACACACCAAAAACCAGTACTAGAATTGTTATGGTTAGAACTGTATGATAACTTTGTCCGATATACTGACACACCAAAAACCAGTAC
>NW_013718154.1:0-347 GCF_000517525.1 Limulus polyphemus | reverse complement strand
AATGTCCACTAACCTCCTCATGTATTACAAGTACCACATTCAAGTGTCTACTAACTTCCTCATGTATTTCAAGTACCATATTCAAGTTTCTACTAACTTCCTCATGTATTACAGACACCACCATCAAGTGTAAACTCACTTTTTTGTATCACAGGTACCTATGAAATGTGTATTAACTTCATCATGTATTAAAGGTACCCTCATCAAATGTCCACTAACTTCGTTATGTATTACAAGTACCACAATCAAGTGTCTATTAACTTCTTCATGTATCACAAGTACCACCATCAAATGTCTACTAACTCTCCATGTATTACAGGTACCACTATCAAATGTTTTTCTAACTC
>NW_013718153.1:0-347 GCF_000517525.1 Limulus polyphemus | reverse complement strand
AAAACCAACTAGCTTGACTAAAACGAAAACATTGTTTCTTCATGTGTTCTGAACGAGAGAGACAAAAGTTTAGACAGTGTAGGTGTGAGTGTGTGGACGACCATAGTTTTAGTGAAAGATGGAGAGAATGTAGTAGGTTAGGTTTAGTAGATAAAGGAAAGACAGAATAAGGGGCTGAAAGTAGTAGGAGAAGATAGGTTTAGTAGGTAAAGGAAAGACAGAACAATGGGCTGAAAGTAGTAGAGAAGATAGGTTTAGTAAGTAAAGGAAAGACAGAATGTGGTAGGCTGCCTATCTTCTCTACTACTTTTTTAGTAGGTAAAGGAAAGACAGAATGTGGTAGGCTG
>NW_013718152.1:0-347 GCF_000517525.1 Limulus polyphemus | reverse complement strand
AAACAAAGATGTCAGAGTAACAGTATTTTAAAAACCTTTATACCAAAATAAATGGATGTGTTTATATTTCATTAACTACTATAGATTATAAAACATTTGGCGATTAACGATAACGTAGTGTAATGCAGAGCTGTGCTTTTCATTGTAAACACTGTGTCCTTCATTCTTCTCATATCGTATACTTTAATTATCGTGTCTTATCACATAGATAATACAATCTTAGGTCGATGTCAAGATTCGATGTCTAGTTTTCATTTCTGCAGGAAATATATATCAAACTTTTGTCCAAGTCTTCCAAACATTTCAAAAAACACTATACATTCATGCTAAATAAGTTTATGTGTATG
>NW_013718151.1:0-347 GCF_000517525.1 Limulus polyphemus | reverse complement strand
AGAATAGGCAAAAACCACCATTCACAACTAATTACATAAATTGAGTAGTTGAAATATAATGAGAAGATATATTAGAAAATACAATTATATCATTTATAAAATAGGCAAAAACCATCATTCACAACTAAGTACATAAGTTGAGTAGTTGAAATATAACGAGAAGATTTATTATAGAATACAATTATATCATTTATAAAATAGGCAAAAACCACCAATATCTCATTCCCACATTTTTCTTCAACTATTAACTAGTGTCAGTTCACATAGAAACAATAGAACCAGGCCTTAGCGTTTCCATAGAAACAATAGAACCAGGCCTCAGCGTTCCCATAGAAACAATAAAAACA
>NW_013718150.1:0-347 GCF_000517525.1 Limulus polyphemus | reverse complement strand
CCTGTGTTGATGAAACAGTTGATAGTTGTTTTTATAAAGGGTACAACTCCTGTGATGATGAAACAGCTAATAGTTGTTTTTATAAAGGGTACAACTCCTGTGATGATGAAACAGTTGATAGTTGTTTTTATAAAGGGTACAACTCCTGTGATGATGAAACAGTTGATAGTTGTTTTTATAAAGGGTACAACTCCTGTGTTGATGAAACAGCTGATAGTTGTTTTTATAAAGGGTACAACTCCTGTGATGATGAAACAGCTAATAGTTGTTTTTATAAAGGGTACAACTCCTGTGATGATGAAACAGTTGATAGTTGTTTCTATAAAGGGTACAACTCCTGTGATGAA
>NW_013718149.1:0-347 GCF_000517525.1 Limulus polyphemus | reverse complement strand
ATTATTTTCTCCGACAGACAGATAACTAGTATCAGTGTTAATCTGATAAACGTCTTATAGGCACTTGGAGAACATTAAGTACTGTGGTAAAGCGAGCATTAGCTAAAGATCAAAATATTAACTAACACAAATGTCAGAGGTAAGTAATATTAGCGATAAAGATAATAATATCCACCGAACTGTTTTCTATATTTGAACATTTTAAATTTTATATGTAAATCGGTTAGTTTGGAATTCAGTAATGTAAGTCTTCAACAGCTATTAGTGCTAAACAAGGAGAAAGAGGATAATTATTTGTTCGTTTGCAGTTAAGCAAAAACCTACACAATTAGCTGTGCTGTGTCCAC
>NW_013718148.1:0-347 GCF_000517525.1 Limulus polyphemus | reverse complement strand
AACCACCTAATAGCGTGGTTAACATGACACAATGTAACCACCTAATAGCCTGGTTAACATGACACAATGTAACCACCTTGTAGCCTGGTTAACATGACACAATGTAACCACCTAGTAGCCTGGTTATCATGACACAATGTATCACTTAATAGTCTGGTTAACATGACACAATGTATCACTTAATAGTCTGGTTAACATGACACAATGTAACCACCTAGTACCTAGTTAACATGACACAATGTAACCACCTTGTAGCCTGGTTAACATGACACAATGTAACCACCTGGTAGCCTGGTTAACATGACACAATGTAACCACCTGGTAGCCTGGTTAACATGACACAATGT
>NW_013718147.1:0-347 GCF_000517525.1 Limulus polyphemus | reverse complement strand
AATAATAATACATGCCAGTATTCTTAACTAGTCATCAATAATGCCAATAAGAATATAGGTATTGTTAACTAGTCATCACTAATACCAATAATAATACATGCCAGTATTCTTAACTAGTCATCAATAATGCCAATAACAATACAGGTATTGTTAACTAGTCATCACAAATACCAATAATAACACAGCTATTGTGAATAAGTCATCATTAATGCCAATAAGAATACATTAATTGTTAAAAAGTCATTATTTTTTTGTGTATGCATGCCATTACTATTGCTGACAGAAACAACAGTGTCACTGGAAGGTAAAGTTTTAAATTACAATGAATAGGGAATTCTATTGTTTAT
>NW_013718146.1:0-347 GCF_000517525.1 Limulus polyphemus | reverse complement strand
AAAAACAGAGTATCATAATAAAGAAACATGATAATGGTTTCATGATTGGAAAAAACAAAGTATTATAATAAAGAAACATGACAATGGTTTCATGATTGGAAAAAACAAAGTATTATAATAAAGAAACATGACAATGGATTCATGATTGGAAAACAAAGTATCATAATAAAGAAACATGATAATGGTTTCATGATTGGAAAAACAAAGTATCATAATAAAGAAACATGACAATGGTTTCATGATTGGAAAAAACAAAGTATCATAATAAAGAAACCTGACAATGAATTCATGATTGGAAAAAAACAAAGTATCATAATAAAGAAACCTGACAATGGATTCATGATTGG
>NW_013718145.1:0-347 GCF_000517525.1 Limulus polyphemus | reverse complement strand
CTGAGGTTCTGTTCATGTCCTTAAGTCTCTACATTTGACATGGAACTGTGGTTCTGTTCATGTCCTTAAATCTCTACATTTCATATAGAACTGTGGTTCTGTTCATGTCCTTAAATCTCCACATTTTACATGAACTGTGGTTCTGTTCATGTCCTTAAATCTCTACATTTTACACAGAAAATGTGGTTCTGTTCATGTCCTTAAGTCTCTATATTTCATATAGAACTGAGGTTCTGTTCATGTCCTTAAGTCTACATTTTACATGGAACTGTGGTTCTGTTCATGTCCTTAAGTCTACATTTTACATGGAACTGTGGTTCTGTTCATGTCCTTAAGTCTACACTTTA
>NW_013718144.1:0-347 GCF_000517525.1 Limulus polyphemus | reverse complement strand
GTTCCTCTATACATTTCAGTAGACAATACGACGACTAGAACAATATAAAACAAGTTCCTCTATACATTTCATTGGACAATACAAATGTATAGAGGAACTTGTTTTATAGACGACTAGAACAACAGTAGACAATACGACGACTAGAACAATATAATACAAGTTCCTGTATACGTTTGTATTGTCTACTGTTGTTCTAGTCGTCTATAAAACAAGTTCCTCTATACATTTGTATTGTCCACTGTTGTTCTAGTCGTCTATAATACAAGTTCCTGTATACGTTTGTATTGTCCAATGTTGTTCTAGTCGTCTATAAAACAAGTTCCTCTATACGTTTGTATTGTCTACTG
>NW_013718143.1:0-347 GCF_000517525.1 Limulus polyphemus | reverse complement strand
TGGTTATGCAGTGGTATCAATAATCTGGTAAGAACATTTAACTTCTTACTAAGCGCTCTGTGCCAGCTGATGGTTATGCAGTGGTATCAATAATTTGGTAAGAACAGTCTAAGTTCTTACTAAACGCTCTGTGCCAGCTGATGGTTATGCAGTGGTATCAATAATTTGGTAAGAACAGTGATTAAAGTGGTATCAATAATTTGGTAAGAACAGTTTAAGTTCTTACTAAACGCTCTGTGCCAGCTGATGGTTATGCAGTGGTATTACGAACCTAGTGAGGAGAGTTTAAGTTCTTACTAAACTCACTATGCCAGCATATGGCTATGCAGTGGTATTAATATTATGGC
>NW_013718142.1:0-347 GCF_000517525.1 Limulus polyphemus | reverse complement strand
TCATGCCCAGGTGTTGTGTTAAGTTAGTTACGTTACTACTAGTATAAAATGATGTGGTAAACTAAGCCACGCCCATGTGATGTGTTAAGTTAGTTACGTTACAACTAGTATAAAATGATATGTTAAACTAAGCCACGCCCAGGTGATGTGTTAAGTTAGTTACGTTACTAGTATAAAATGATGTGGTAAACTAAGCCACGCCCAGGTGATGTGTTAAGTTAGTTACGTTACTAGTATAAAATGATGTGGTAAACTAAGCCACGCCCAGGTGATGTGTTAAGTTAGTTACGTTACTAGTATAAAAAAGTTAGTTACGTTACTAGTATAAAATGATGTAGTAAACCAAG
>NW_013718141.1:0-347 GCF_000517525.1 Limulus polyphemus | reverse complement strand
AGTCAATGGTGTAGCAACTTGAGCATAGGTTGGGATGAACTTTCTATAGTATCCTGCTAGCCCCAGGAAAGATCTGACTTGCTGCTTGGTCATCAAAGTTGGTGCATCCTGTATGTAGGTTAGCTTCTCCTCTTCCATGGCTAACTGTCAGTTGTCCACCTTGTGTCCAACAAAGTCTCACACAGAATAACCAATGTAGCACTTAAATGGTTTGATGGTCAGACCTGCTGCCCTCACTTCCCCAAACAGCTCCCTAAGTTTCTTCAGGTGGTCTTCCCATCTGGCTGTGTGAATCACAATGTTATCCATATAATGCTCAATGTTAGAGGTTTTGTGCAACATCTTCC
>NW_013718140.1:0-347 GCF_000517525.1 Limulus polyphemus | reverse complement strand
CTTCAAACAAACAAATCAAACTTCTGGTGAAACAGAAAATATCTATTTAACACATAGCAGTCATTAAACAGTTGGGCTGCTGTGTAATATTGAATAACATTATTCACACACCTAAATTAATTTAAGTTACTATATGGTGAAGTAAAACGGACTCAAAACCTCATATATATTAGTATTACTGTTCGAAGTTCAGGAAATATGTGTAATTCGATTATTGCTGCCGGTGTCAGTTTTAATTATCAATGTTCTTCACATCCTGTTTGAAGACTGTGTCAAATTTAATTATTAATGTTCTTGAGAACATGTTTGGTGGCTGAGTCAGGTTTAATTACAAATGCTCTTTACGA
>NW_013718139.1:0-348 GCF_000517525.1 Limulus polyphemus | reverse complement strand
AAAAACTTGTCATTGAAAATTCACAACGACATGTATATAGTAAATAAAAACTTGTGATTAAATATTCACATCGTAAATAAAAACTTCTGATTAAACATTCACATCGATATATATAATAAATAAAAACTTCTATTTAAACATTCACATCGATATATATATATATGGTAAATAAAATTTCTGGTTAAATATTCACAACGATACACATATATATATGGTAAATAAAAACTTGTGATTAAACATTCTCAATGATATAGATATACATGATAAATAAAACTTTTGATTAAACATTCACATCGATATATATATATGGTAAATAAATACTTCTTATTAAACATTCACACGATATAT
>NW_013718138.1:0-348 GCF_000517525.1 Limulus polyphemus | reverse complement strand
CATGTGTATGATTGTTTTTTTCTTGTAAGTGTAACCTTTTATGAAAGTAACCCATTTCTTCACAATAAGTCTAGTCATAAAATTCATATAAAACATGTGTATGATGGTTTTTTTTTCTTGCAAGTGTAACCTTTTATGAAAGTAACCCATTTCTTCACAATAAGTCTAGTCATAAAAATTCATATAAAACATGTGTATGATGGTTTTTTTTTCTTGCAAGTGTAACCTTTTATGAAAGTAACCCATTTCTTCACAATAAGTCTAGTCATAAAAATTCATATAAAACATGTGTATGATGGTTTTTTTTCTTGCAAGTGTAACCTTTTATGAAAGTAACCCATTTCTTCA
>NW_013718137.1:0-348 GCF_000517525.1 Limulus polyphemus | reverse complement strand
AGTGTAAAATAAAAAAAATTAAGCACAAAAAATTAGGAAGTAGGAATGGGAGCACCAAGAAACAAGGAAACTATAAGGGCACTCGGTAATGTGCACACCTCGTTATCAACTGATACAGACCATTTTGGGCAGGACAACGAGGAATAATATGCTCTATATTTCCACCAAGTTTTATCAAAATCCGATCACTTTTGACTGAGGTATAGAGCAAAAACAGTGTGAGAAATCAGTCCCCATGTTAACAGATAGGATTTTTTTTTGTTATTTTCGCAACCTTGACTCTCTAAAAACCAATCACTTCTAAGTTGGGTCATAATCCAAATGTATACCAACATTTTTTTTTCAAAT
>NW_013718136.1:0-348 GCF_000517525.1 Limulus polyphemus | reverse complement strand
GATAGCCCTCGTTCAGCTTTGCGCGAAATTAAAAAAAACAACAAAAAAACATATATTGTGTTTCAAAATCACGGATTTTAGTTGGATTGTTTAAGATAACATCCAGCAAACAAAAAACAAAGAAGAAGAGAGTGAGGGAAAACATAAAATAAAGTACTTACAAGTGATCTAGCATCATATCAGTTGATTTAAAGCTTTCTCACGGTCCCCCGGTGGGTCACTGACACGTTTCCGGACTCAAAACGCTAAAAACCCGGGGTTTAATTTCCTGCGGTGGACAGAGCACGGATAACCCATTCTGGAGCTTTGCGATTTCCCACATGTGCTTAAATTACACATTTTAGATAT
>NW_013718135.1:0-348 GCF_000517525.1 Limulus polyphemus | reverse complement strand
TACAACGTTACATAGTCAAAACACAAGTATATAAACAGTACAATGGTATATAGTCAAAAGATAAGTATATAAACAGTACAACGTTACATAGTCAAAACACAAGTATATAAACAGTTCAACGTTACATAGTCAAAACACAAGTATATAAACAGTACAACGGTATATAGTCAAAACACAAGTGTATAAACAGTACAACGTTACATAGTCAAAACACAAGTATATAAACAGTACAACGGTATATAGTCAAATAATAAGTATATAAACATTACAACAGTATATAGTCAAAACACAAGTAAATAAACAGTACAACGGTATATAGTCAAAACACAAGTATATAAACAGTACAAC
>NW_013718134.1:0-348 GCF_000517525.1 Limulus polyphemus | reverse complement strand
ACTGCCAGTATTCAGTATATCTAAAGAAACAGTGAGGAGTGTAACTGCCAGTATTCAGTATATCTAAAGAAATAGTGAGGAGTGTATCAGTACAGGAAACAGTGCCAGTATTTGTATATCTAAACTCCTACTGTACTGAATACTGGCACTGTTTCTTTAGATATACACTCCTACTGTACTGAATACTGGCACTATTTCTTTAGATATACACTCCTTCTGTACTGAATACTGGCACCGTTTCTTTAGATATACACTCCTACTGTACTGAATACTGGCACTGTTTCTTTAGATATACACTCCTTCTGTACTGAATACTGGCACTGTTTCTTTAGATATACACTCCTTCTG
>NW_013718133.1:0-348 GCF_000517525.1 Limulus polyphemus | reverse complement strand
TAAAAGGTAAGGAGGAAATAGTGAATATGGAACGAATAGTAAAACATAGAAAACGATATAGAAACAATCTAAACAATAAAAAAGCATGTATTTCCGTCTAATGTAGATTAAATACGGAGAAGATACAAAAAGAGTAACATTAAAAACAGCATTAACGAGAAAAGAGAGAAAGCTAAAAGGAACACGAAGATCAACAGATAATAGTAGAAACATCTTAAATGATTCAGAAACAACAGAACAGATAATGAACTAGAAGAAACTCCATACTATATAAGATCTTGGTATAGAATATTTTTGATGAAGATAGGGAATATGCAGCGAAAGATAGTTAAATGAGAGAAATACATA
>NW_013718132.1:0-348 GCF_000517525.1 Limulus polyphemus | reverse complement strand
CATGATTGTTTGTTACAGTCAGGTGTTTTGAGAATGTGGGTTACAATCATGTGTTTCAGATATGTTTGTTACAATCAGATGTTTCAAGAATGTTGGTTACAATCAGGTGTTTCATGAATGTTTGTTACAATCAGATGTTTCATGAATGTTTGTTACAATCAGATGTTTCAAGAATATGGGTTGCAATCAGGTGTTCCAAGAATGTGGGTTACAATCAGGTGTTTCAGGAATGTTTGTTACAATCAAATGTTTCAAGAATATTGGTTATAATCAGTTGTTTCAAGAATGTGGGTTACAATCAGGTTTTTCAAGATTGTGGGTTACAACCAGGTGTTTGAAGAATATGGG
>NW_013718131.1:0-348 GCF_000517525.1 Limulus polyphemus | reverse complement strand
AACACACACACACACACACATAAATAACAGACAAATAAAACTACAATACAAACTGTCAAAAATTACAAACACACACATAAATGACAGACAAATAAAACTACAATACAAGAAAGGAAATAAGAGAGATCTAAAGAACTAGGATCCTCAAAGTGGTGGTATTATATTGTCTACAAGATTTAATTTCAATTTGCAAACCTCTCATCTGAAATAAAATTAGGACTTAAAACTAAATCAAATATCTTAAATATTAGGAGCAGGTACAGGATCTTAAATTCACATATCTAAAACTACCATTCACCTCTACAGCTAGTTGTTGAAGAGCAATTCCTCATAATGAAACAGAAAAAA
>NW_013718130.1:0-348 GCF_000517525.1 Limulus polyphemus | reverse complement strand
GACAAACAGCTACTGTACAAAGGTTGTAAAAATATTTAGTGTATCTTAGATAGGAAAGGTTTAGTCTCACAAACAGCTACTGTACAAAGGTTGTAAAAATCTTTAGTGTATCTTAGATAGGAAAGGTTTATTCTCACAAACAGCTACTGTACAGTTGTTGTAAAAATCTTTAGTGTATCTTAGATAGGAAAGGCTTAGTCTGACAAACAGCTACTGTACAAAGGTTGTAAAAATCTTTAGTGTATCTTAGATAGGAAAGGTTTGGTCTCACAAACAGCTACTGTACAAAGGTTGTAAAAATCTTTAGTGTATCTTAGATAGGGAAGGTTTAGTCTCACAAACAGCTAA
>NW_013718129.1:0-348 GCF_000517525.1 Limulus polyphemus | reverse complement strand
TGAGCTTCATCATTGTGTCAATCTAACATAGTTGTTAACAATAGTGTATATATACGATGTAGAATAAGTGATACACTTAAAAATGTCAAAATATTTGGTACTTAGTCCCTTGCAGTTGCAAGTATCTACTCATGAGCTTCATCATTGTGTCAATCTAACATAGTTGTTAATAATAGTGTATATATACGATGTAGAATAAGTGAGAAAAGAAAATTAGGTGAAATATGTGGCTTGTATTTCCTCTAGTCAAAGTGACTCCTGCCATACGTGTCAAGCGACTGTGGTGATGAGTCAGATCAATACTGTCAGTATCTCTGAACTTGCTATCTTTAGAGTAATCTACTTGAA
>NW_013718128.1:0-348 GCF_000517525.1 Limulus polyphemus | reverse complement strand
AAATATTACACTGTTAAACCCACGTGTACGTCATGAGAACCTATTACTGGACTCAAGTTTACATGCTACAACCAAGATAAAAAAATGTTACTTGTTATTGGATTCATGTTTTACATTACACTACCAAAACCATGAATAAGACAATGTAACTTGTTACTGGTCCCATGTTTAAATTACACTACTAAAACCATAAATAAGAAAATGTAACTTGTCACTAGACTCATGTTTACATTACACTACTAAAATCATGAATAAGACAATGTAATATGTTACTGGTCCCATGTTTACATTACACTACTAAAATCATGAATAAGACAATGTAACTTGTTACTGGACTCATGTTACATG
>NW_013718127.1:0-348 GCF_000517525.1 Limulus polyphemus | reverse complement strand
ACCAGTACATATAATACTATTAATAAAATGGTCCACCAACAGTACATATAGTACTATCAATAAAATGGTCCATCAACAGTACATATAGAACTATTAATAAAATGGTCCATCAACAGTACATATAATACTATCAATAAAATGGTCCATAACAGTACATATAGTACTATTAACAAAATAGTCCATCAACAGTACATATAGTACTATCAACAAAATAGTCCATCAACAATACATATAGTACTATCAACAAAATAGTCCATCAACAGTACATATAGTACTATCAACAAAATGGTCCATCAACAGTACATGTAATACTATCAATAAAATAGTCCATCAACAGTACATATCAAT
>NW_013718126.1:0-348 GCF_000517525.1 Limulus polyphemus | reverse complement strand
AGTGTTACTATCTCGGATGTCACAGACTTAAGATAGTGTTACTATCTCGGATGTCAAAGGTTTAAGATAGTGTTACTATCTCGGATGTCACAGACTTAAGATAGTGTTACTATCTCGGATGTCACAGATTTAAGATAGTGTTACTATCTCGGATGTCACAGATTTAATATAGTGTTACTATCTCGGATGTCACAGGTTTAAGATAGTGTTACTATCTCGGATGTCACAGGTTTAAGATAGTGTTACTATCTCGGATGTCACAGGTTTAAGACAGTGTTACTATCTCGGATGTCACAGATATGAAATAGTGTTACAATCTCGGATGTCACAGGTTTAAGATAGTGTTAC
>NW_013718125.1:0-348 GCF_000517525.1 Limulus polyphemus | reverse complement strand
TTAAAAGGCCATATCCTCCTGTTAATAAATATTTCGGTGATATGTCATTATTGTAATCTTCAGTTTGTTTAAAGAGCCATATCCTGTTAATAAATATTTCGGTGAGATGTCATTATTGTAATCTCCAGTTTTGTTTAAAGAGCCGTATCCTCCTGTTAATAAATAGTTCGGTGAAATGTCATTATTGTAATCTCCTGTTTCCTTTAAAAAAACCACATCCTCCTGTTAATAAATAGTTCGGTGAAATGTCAGTATTGTAATTTCCTGTTTTGTTTAAAGAGCCATATCCCCCTGTTAAGACCCGGTATGGCCAGGTGGTTAGGGCGCTCGACTCGCAATCTAAGGGTC
>NW_013718124.1:0-348 GCF_000517525.1 Limulus polyphemus | reverse complement strand
ACTGTACCAGTTCTACAGCACTCAACAGTCCAAACACTTACCACACATTTTACACAATCAGAACTGTAGCTTTTCGAAAATTTACATATAATTCAACTCTTTCAAAATACATATTTGGATACTTCCAGCGTTTCAATAACACATTTAAAGTTCACGTGAATTACTGTTATTTAACAGTACTTATTTTGGAAAAGGGGAAATATATATATATATAATATCATTTATAATTTTTATACGATTTAGATTTCGGAATAAAACCCATACAAAATACTGTGAGAAAAACCGGACTAATACCCCTAAGATGGACTTCATCTCGTGTAAATGGAAATGTCTTCCATTCTTGCAAAC
>NW_013718123.1:0-348 GCF_000517525.1 Limulus polyphemus | reverse complement strand
TTCAGTCAAAATTTTGTTTACGTACGTTCAAAATTTTCTAAATATCTATGATCCTGCACGCGTATAAGTAAATATGAGAGTTTATCCCCTACTAGCCATATCCATATCTTTGTCTGCGTTGATATGGTCGGAGGAGCGATATAGCACTGTTTGTCTGTTTATGATTTTTTTTCTGTTTCTTTGCCATTATTTCTTTAATATTCTGTCTGTTTGCTGTTGTTGTTTGTCGTTCCTCCTTTCCCTTTCGCCCTTTTCTCTTTCTACGTTCTTCCTTTTTTTGGATGGCAAAAAATTTATTTTCCCTCAATTATTTGTTGGTTATTACTAATAAACTTAGTCCTAGAAATT
>NW_013718122.1:0-348 GCF_000517525.1 Limulus polyphemus | reverse complement strand
TGAAAAACGTTGTTCAGCCATGTCTATTTGTCATGAACAAAAATGTTTACTTCGTTTCAGGTGGATCTAGTCTTCTAAAGCTGATGGATTCTGTTGGAAGGTTTCAGCAAAAAACAGGTCAAGTTTTTAAGCTGATGATAACGATGCAACAAATAGTTTTTTAATGATTTATATTTGAGAAATATACATTACGATGGATTGGAATTTACCTCTTTGCTAATAGAGCGATTAATTCTAATAATATTTGTTATTTCGTGCATGGCTACGACGAAGTTGTGCTATATGTCAAATCTTTTGAAATGTAATTTCATACCAAGAGAACGTTTTCTGTTATGTTTGATAAAGCCT
>NW_013718121.1:0-348 GCF_000517525.1 Limulus polyphemus | reverse complement strand
TATCAACATGTACTGGGTTTTTAATGTTTGTAGCTATTGGTAGAATGTAAGTTTGATGAACCAAGCTTACACTGTTATGGTATTTGATATCAACATGTACTGGGTTTTTAAATGTTTGTAGCTTTTGGTAGAATGTAAGTTTGATGAACCAAGCTTACACTGTTATGGTATTTGATATCAACATGTACTGGGTTTTTAAATGTTTGTAGCTTTTGGTAGAATGTAAGTTTGATGAACCAAACTTGCACTGTTATAGTAATTAATATCAACATGTACTGGGTTTTTTAATATTTTTAGCTATTGGTAGAATGTAAGTTTGAACCAAGCTTACTCTGTTACAGTAATTAA
>NW_013718120.1:0-348 GCF_000517525.1 Limulus polyphemus | reverse complement strand
TCTGTACAGTTAACTGTGGGGAAGCAGCATGGAGTATCTGTACAGTTAACTGTGGGGAAGCAGCATGGAGTATCTCTACAGTTAACTGTGGGGAAGCAGCATGGAGTATCTCTACAGTGAACTGTGGAGGAGCAGCATGGAGTATCTGTACAGTTAACTGTGGGGAAGCAGCATGGAGTATCTCTACAGTTAACTGTGGGGAAGCAGCTTGGAGTATATGTACAGTGAACTGTGGAGCAGCAGCATGGAGTATCTCTACAGTTAACTTTGGGGAAACAGCATGGAGTATCTCTACAGTGAACTGTGGAGGAGCAGCATGGAGTATCTCTACATTTAACTATGGGGAGC
>NW_013718119.1:0-348 GCF_000517525.1 Limulus polyphemus | reverse complement strand
ATAATGTACTAAACCCAACAAACATGAACGATGATGGTGAATGAGTATACTGGACACAACAAACAGTGACAATGATGGTGAATGAGTATACTGGACACAACAAACAGTGACGATGATGGTGAATGAGTATACAGGACACAACAAACAGTGACGATGTTGGTGAATGAGTATACTGGACACAACAAACAGTGACGATGATGGTGAATGAGTATACTGGACACAACAAACAATGACGATGGGGGTGAATGAGTATACTGGACACAACAAACAGTGACGATGATGGTGAATGAGTATATTTGACACAACAAACAGTGACGATGAGGGTGGATGAGTATACTGGACACAACA
>NW_013718118.1:0-348 GCF_000517525.1 Limulus polyphemus | reverse complement strand
TTGTATACTTTACGTATGACCACTAATATTGTTACTTTACGTATGACCACTAATATTGTATACTTTACGTATGACCACTAATAGTGTATACTTTACGTATGACCACTAATAGTGTATACTTTACGTATGACCACTAATATTGTATACCTTACGTATGACCACTAATATTGTAAACTTTACGTATGACCACTAATATTGTAAACTTTACGTATGACCACTAATAGTGTATACTTTATGTATGACCACTAATATTGTGTACTTTACGTATGACCACTAATATTGTAAACTTTACGTATGACCACTAATAGTGTATACTTTATGTATGACCATTAATATTGTGTACTTTAC
>NW_013718117.1:0-348 GCF_000517525.1 Limulus polyphemus | reverse complement strand
ATAGAAATAAATCAAAACACTATAGACAATTGAAGGAAAACTATAAAAATAGAAGTAAAGAAAAACACTATAGACAATTAAAGGAAAACTATGGAAATAGAAATAAATAAAAACACTATAGACAGTTAAAGGAAAAACTATGGAAATAGAAATATATAAAAACACTATAGACAATTGAAGGAAACTATGAAAATAGAAGTAAATCAAAACACTATAGACAATTAAAGGAAAACTATGGAAATAGAAATAACTAAAACACTATAGACAATTGAAGGAAAAACTATGGAAATAGAAATAAATCAAAACACTATAGACAATTAAAGGAAAACTATGGAAATAGAAATAAAG
>NW_013718116.1:0-348 GCF_000517525.1 Limulus polyphemus | reverse complement strand
ACACATATATATACACACGCGCACGCACACACATATATATATACGCACGCACACACACATATATATACGCACGCACACACACATATATATACGCACGCACGCACACATATATATATACGCACACACGCACTCATACACACACGCACACACACATATATATATACACACTCTCACACACACATATATATATATATATACACACTCGCACACACACATATATATATGCACACGCACGCACACACATATATGCACACGCACGCACACACACATATATGCACACGCACGCACACACACATATATGCACACGCACGCACACACACATATATGCACACGCACGCACACACACAT
>NW_013718115.1:0-348 GCF_000517525.1 Limulus polyphemus | reverse complement strand
GTCCTTATAATATTATGCTTGTAGTTTAACTCAAATCATAGATAACTAAGAAATGGTAAAATCGAAACTTGTTGTCTTTGTCTTCAGGCTAAGGTTGAAACTTGTCCTTGTCTTCATGATAAGATTGAAACTTGTTGTCCTTGTCTTCATGATAAGATTGAAACTTGTTGTCCTTGTCTTCAGGCTAAGGTTGAAACTTGTCCTTGTCTTCATGATAAGATTGAAACTTGTTGTCCTTGTCTTCATGATAAGATTGAAACTTGTTGTCCTTGTCTTCATGATAAGATTGAAACTTGTTGTCCTTGTCTTCATGATAATATTTAAACTGGTTGTCCTTGTCTTCAGGCT
>NW_013718114.1:0-348 GCF_000517525.1 Limulus polyphemus | reverse complement strand
ACCACTAGTGTATTTGATTTGATATCATATATTTGAGGTATGATCAGTTCTATCAACACAGAAACTACTTTGAAAGGGAAGGTACACAACTCTTCAGGCGACCTAACAATTTGTTACTAGTACAAGAGTTAACTGTTTCATTCATCTCGTCTAGGGTAAAGCTAATAACACCTTGAATGCCATAATGATAACTATACATTTCCACATTACTGTGTGTAGTGACAAAGAGTTTATTTTTAAGTTTGTAAACCTACAAGAATCCAGAAGAAAGAAAACAGAAATATATGTAACGCACTTTTGGCATTACGTTAAAAGCAACTAAGTAAATAATTCAGTGAAATCAGACCA
>NW_013718113.1:0-348 GCF_000517525.1 Limulus polyphemus | reverse complement strand
TTTGTAAGTGTTTATTACATTCACACTTTTCTCAGCTTCCAACATCGTATATATGTTATTTGTAAGTGTTCATTACATCTAGACTTTTCTCAGCTTCCAACATCGTATATATGTTATTTGTAAGTGTTTATTACATCAAGACTTTTCTCAGCTTTCAACACCGTATATAATTTATTTGTAAGTGTTTATTACATCTAGACTTTTCTCAATTTCTAGCATTGTATAAATGTTATTTGTAAGTGTTTATTACATCAAGACTTTTCTCAGTTTCCGGCATCGTATATATGTTACTTGTAAGTGTTTATTACATCAAGGCTTTTCTCAATTTCTAACATCGTATATATGTTA
>NW_013718112.1:0-348 GCF_000517525.1 Limulus polyphemus | reverse complement strand
GTTAGTAGATGTTATTGTAGTAGTAGTAACGGGAAAACAGAACCTAATATTGTTAGTATATGTTATTGTAGTAACGGGAAAACAGAACCTAATATTGTTAGAGGATGTTATTGTAGTAGTAGTAACGGGAAAACAGAACCTAATATTGTTAGAGGATGTTATTGTAGTAGTAGTAGTAACGGGAAAACAGAACCTAATATTGTTAGTAGATGTTATTGTAGTAGTAGTAACGGAAAAACACTACCTAATATTGTTAGTGGATGTTATTGTAGTAACGGGAAAACACAACCTAATATTGTTAGTAGATGTTATTGTAGTAACGGGAAAACACAACCTAATATTGTTAGT
>NW_013718111.1:0-348 GCF_000517525.1 Limulus polyphemus | reverse complement strand
GTGCATCTTATACACCGAAAAATTACGGTACCTTATAATGCTTGTTATACAGGTTGAAAGAAATAATACAGTTATAGTTTTTTTTTATATAGGTTGACAACAAGAGCTAATACATTATGTTTGTTATCATAGGTTGATAACAAGAGATGACATATTATAATGATTGTTATATAGGCTAGAAACAAGATGTGACATATTATAATGACTTTTATATAGGCTAGAAACAAGAGCTGATACACTGAAATGGTTATTATACAGGCTAGTAATAAGAGCCAATACATTATAATTGTTGTTATATATGTAACAAGAACTGATACATATCAATGGTTGTTATATAAGCTAGTAACA
>NW_013718110.1:0-348 GCF_000517525.1 Limulus polyphemus | reverse complement strand
GAAGAACCAGAACTTAGCATTTATTGAAGACATGATTACGCCTGTAAAAGTCTATTTCTGACACAGCTTCTAACTAATGAGGACAACCAGTAGTTTTGATACATATCACATTATGCTCCTACTTATGTTTTCTTACAAATATTATCTGAAATATATCATAAAGATAACTTTGGAAACACGGTTGTTGTTTATGTAATAATTTCTAACAAGCATACATTTGTACACTGTGTTCTGGATATGTGTTTTATGTAGTTAGATTTATAATTTTTTGTGTATTTTATGTCATTAGATTTATAATTTTTTGTGTATTTTATGTCATTAGATTTATAATTTTTTGTGTATTTTATG
>NW_013718109.1:0-348 GCF_000517525.1 Limulus polyphemus | reverse complement strand
ATCCACCTTTCGAAAGCGCTCGGGTTATAGAGTTTTTATTCATTTTTGTCAAGACTTCTTGGAAGATGTGAGTCTGATCCGTATATCACAAACCAAACATCTTGGAAGATATGAGTCTGATCCGTATAACACAACATAACATCTTGGAGTCTGATCCATATAACACAAACCAAACACCTAAGAAGATATAAGTCTGATCCATATATCCCAAATCAAACACCTTAGAAGATATGAGTCTGATCCATATATACACAAACCAAACATCTTGGAAGATATGAGTCTGATCCATATATCCCAAACCAAACACCTTAGAAGATATGAGTCTGATCCATATATCCCAAACCAAAC
>NW_013718108.1:0-348 GCF_000517525.1 Limulus polyphemus | reverse complement strand
TGATTCTTTAAGAATCACAGTAAGCCACTACATATAAGTGTAACTGCTCCTTTAAGAATCAATTTAAGACATTACATATACCTGTAACTGCTCCTTTAAGAATCACAGTAAGCCACTACATATAACTGTAACTGCTCCTTTAAGAATCACTTTAAGCCACTACATATAAGTGTAACTGCTCCTTTAAGAATCACTGTAAGACATTACATATACCTGTAACTGCTCCTTTAAGAATCACTGTAAGACATTACATATACCTGTAACTGCTCCTTTAAGAATCACAGTAAGCCACTACATATAAGTGTAACTGCTCCTTTAAGAATCACTTTAAGCCACTACATATAACTG
>NW_013718107.1:0-348 GCF_000517525.1 Limulus polyphemus | reverse complement strand
CGTCTGTGTGAATGACATATTGGAGATCTATATAAAGTGAGACGGAGAAGATAAAATGATGGAAATAATATTTCCATTACATTTTGGACAGATATGGCCCATCTGTGATGTCAGACATCCCTGAGGCTAAACAAGACCTAAATATCTGTCTCAGCAATATAGAGGTTAAGAAGCTAAAAACCCAGGGAGACACCTGGACACGAACTATAGCTATGGATTACTTTGGTCTCCAATGCCACCAGATTTTAGTCTTTGTGATTTTTTCATTGTGGGATTATTCGAAAGTAATTGACACACTATACTGGAACTCGTGGATCCAATGATTTGAGAGGTGTGTAAAATTTTCTA
>NW_013718106.1:0-348 GCF_000517525.1 Limulus polyphemus | reverse complement strand
GTTGATACATGATGTATAATAACGGGATGTTGATACATGATGTATAATAACGTGTTGTTGACACATGATGTATAATAACGGGATGTTGATACATGATGTGTAATAACGGGATGTTGATACATTATGTATAATAATGTGATGTTGATACATGATGTATAATAGTGTGTTGTTGATACGTGATGTATAATAATGTGTTGTTGATACGTGATGTATAATAACGGGATGTTGATACATGATGTATAATAACGGGATGTTGATACATGATGTATAATAACGGGATGTTGATACACAGTGTGTAATAACGGGATGTTGATACATGATGTATAATAACGGGATGTTGATACGTGA
>NW_013718105.1:0-348 GCF_000517525.1 Limulus polyphemus | reverse complement strand
GGTAGCCTGTAAACACACAACACTGATCATCATTCAACATATACTACTTTCCATCCAACAGGATTTCTACAGTAACCTGTAAACACACAACACTGATCATCATTCAACATATCCCTACTTTCCATCAACAGGATTTCTACAGTACCCTGTAAACACACAACACTGATCATCATTCAACATATACTACTTTCCATCAACAGGATTTCTACAGTAACCTGTAAACAGACAACACTGATCATCATTCAACATATACTAATTTCCATCAACAAGATTTCTACAGTAACCTGTAAACACACAACACTGATCATCATTCAACATATACTACTTTCCATCCACAGGATTTCTACA
>NW_013718104.1:0-348 GCF_000517525.1 Limulus polyphemus | reverse complement strand
GGATGAAGCACATTCAAAACATATAAGAGTCAATTAGCAAGAACATTAATTACATCAAACTTATTGCCAGTCAACACACAGGCTGTTCACCAGACACAATTATTAAAATATATAGAACATTTATACGAACCCTAATAGAATATGGCTGCCAGATAACATACAATATGTCAGACAATAACTTCAACAAACTACAATTACAACAAAACAGAACAATCAGATTAGCCTTAAGGCTTCCAAAATTCACCTCTGTTAACTATCTACATCAAATTAGCAGCCTACCCACTTTAAGAAACAGACTAACTGAGCTTGTCTACCAGTACTACAACAAAGCAGAAAAAAGAACGAACA
>NW_013718103.1:0-348 GCF_000517525.1 Limulus polyphemus | reverse complement strand
GTTTATATAAATAGTACACATTAGTGATTTACACACACGTAGTATGTTTATATATATAGTACACATTAGTGGTTTACACACACACGTAGTATGTTTATATATATAGTACACATTAGTGGTTTACACACACGTAGTATGTTTATATAAATAGTACACATTAGTAATTTACACACACAGGTAATATGTTTATATTTATAGTACACATTAGTAATTTACACACACACACGTAATATGTTTTCATATATAGTACACATTAGTGGTTTACACACACACACATGTAGTATGTTTATATAAATAGTACACATTAGTGGTTTACACACACATGTAGTATGTTTATATAATAGTACA
>NW_013718102.1:0-348 GCF_000517525.1 Limulus polyphemus | reverse complement strand
TGTATTTCATTTTATGTATCTCGTTAAGAAGAATGAATAGTAGTGTTATGGTCTAGTAACTAAACACACAAAACATTTTTACTTTATAATGCTGATTTACGAGGTAATACATTCAGTACAATCCAAAACAACTTTCTATACTTTACCAATGATTTAAGTTCGAGGTCCGGCGTTATTGACAGTTGAAATATATATATGTTGGAAAACAGCCTTCTAAGGGGGAAGCGCATAGTTATCTTAGCTGATAATCAGCATAAGTTAGAATATTTGTAAAAATTGATGTTTGTCTATAACATAAATTGATACTCCAGCTAATGTTAATTATTTATTTAGTAGCTACTGACGTTT
>NW_013718101.1:0-348 GCF_000517525.1 Limulus polyphemus | reverse complement strand
TAACACCACTCTTATAACAGAAAATATCCTATAGTAATGCTTGGAATTCGTAACTCGGACCGTCAGACTCTGAAATACAACTTTCTGTCACAAGGCTTCCTTGCGACCCTGTACAGTAAACAACTAATATTCTAGTACACAACAACCAAGATGGCAGGGACAGATTAAGTAACTATATACTAGTACACAACAACCAAGATGGCAGCGACAGATTAAGTAACTATATACTAGTACACAACAACCAAGATGGCAGGGACAGATTAAGTAACTATATACTAGTACACAACAACCAAGATGGCAGGGACAGATTACGTAACTATATACTAGTACACAACAACCAAGATGGCA
>NW_013718100.1:0-348 GCF_000517525.1 Limulus polyphemus | reverse complement strand
GTTATGAATCCTCTTACAGTTCACAGTATACAAACCGTTATCAACCCTCTTACAGTTCACAGTATACAAACCGTTATTAACCCTTTTACAGTTCACAATATACAAATCGTTATTAATCATCTTTGACTTAGTTCATGGTCACAATATATGTCCAGCCAGTTATAAATGCCAAATAAACAACATACTACAAGAGAAAGTAAAAACGGCTATGATAAACGCATTTTGTTGCATTCAACAATAGATACAACAATTACTGTCTGTAGATGCTGACGGGGATTAATAACCAACAATAGATTCAACAATTACTGTCTTTAGATGCTGACGGGGATTAATAACCAAGAACAGATT
>NW_013718099.1:0-348 GCF_000517525.1 Limulus polyphemus | reverse complement strand
ATATTACCACCATATGTTATAACATGTGTATTTTATATTACCACCATATGTTATAACATGTGTATTTTATATTACCACCATATGTTATAACATGTGTATTTTATATTACCACCATATGTTATAACATGTGTATTTTATATTACCACCATATGTTATTACATATGTATTCTATATGACCACCATATGTTATTACATATGTATTCTATATTACCACCATATATTATTTAACATGTATTTTATATTACCACCATATGTTATAACATATGTATTTTATATTACCACCATATGTTATAACATATGTATTTTATATTACCACCATATGTTATAACATATGTATTCTATATGACC
>NW_013718098.1:0-348 GCF_000517525.1 Limulus polyphemus | reverse complement strand
GAAACAATAGCTCTAACAATCGGTGTTACTGATGTTTAACTGTTGTGAAACAATAGCTCTAACAATCGGTGTTACTGATGTTTAACTGTTGTAAAACAGTAGCTCTAACAATCGGTGTTACTGATGTTTAACTGTTATAAAACAATAGTTCTAAAAATCCGTGTTAGTGATGTTTAACTGTTGTAAAACAATAGCTCTAACAATCGGTGTTACTGATGTTTAACTGTTGTAAAACAATAGCTCTAACAATCGGTGTTACTGATGTTTAACTGTTATAAAACAATAGCTCTAGCAATCGGTGTTACTGATGTTTAACTGTTGTAAAACAATAGCTCTAGCAATCGATGT
>NW_013718097.1:0-348 GCF_000517525.1 Limulus polyphemus | reverse complement strand
CACAAAATGAATTGATAGTTCTATACTATTTAATAGACTATAACTTAGTTCAGTAGATAAAATGAATTTATATTTTTGAACTACTTCGTACACTGTTTTTTACCTTTGTACAAATGATGAATTGAAAGTTCTATACTATTTAGTAGACTACTATTTAGTTCGGTACATAAAATGAAATGATAGTTCTATACTCTTTAGTAGACTATTATTTAGGTCAGTAGATAAAACGAATTGGTAGTTCTATGCTATTTAGTAGACTATTATTTAGTTCGGTACACGAAATGAATTGATAATTCTATACTATTTAGTAGATTATTATTTTGTTCAGTTTTTTACATAGAATGAATT
>NW_013718096.1:0-348 GCF_000517525.1 Limulus polyphemus | reverse complement strand
TTTTGTTCTTCTATGTTAGATATGTAATACAGAACACTCTATGATTCTGTTATTCTATGGTAGATATATAATATAGAAAACACTATGATTCTGTTCTTCGATGTTAGATGTGTAATAGAGAAGACGCTATTATTATTCTGTTCTCCTATATCGATATGTAATACAGAACACTACGATTCTGTTCTTCTGTGTTAGATATGTCTTACAGAAGACACTATTATTATTCTGTTCTCATATGTTAAATGTGTAATACGGAAAACACTATGATTCTGTTCTTTTATGTTAGATATGTAATACAGAATACTCTATGATTCTGTTATTTTATAGTAGATATGTAATACAGAAAAC
>NW_013718095.1:0-348 GCF_000517525.1 Limulus polyphemus | reverse complement strand
TGTACAAATTATAAGTCTTATTGTTCATTAGCAAGCTTGTGGGTTACGCTATTCAAAAAGGTAATGTGAGCTACACATTTCTCAAGTGATTTACAACTTGTGTAGTGGGATTATTAGCTAGGCGTGGTTCAAAGGGCAATAAAACGATAAAATTAAGTATAAACAACTATTCAGAATAAACAAATGTAGGTTCCTGTTACAATATGCATTCATTCTAGAAAGCAAAAAGGGTAATTTAAATTTATTTCTTGGTGGTTACATGATCAGTTAAATTGATGAAGTTCATATAGAGTTAGGGTAGAGAAAACAACAGATAAGATATAAAGTTTTACTGAAAAAAACAACAAC
>NW_013718094.1:0-348 GCF_000517525.1 Limulus polyphemus | reverse complement strand
GGATTAAACTCTCTATATAATATAAGAGACACGGGTATGGGACTTGTGAAGTAAACTCACTATGTAATATAAGAGACGCGGACATGGGACTTGTGGAGTAAACTTTCTATATAATATAAGAGACGCGGACATGAGACTTGTGGAGTAAACTCTCTTTATATCATACGAGACACGAATATGGGGCTTCTGGTGTCAAATGTGTCCAATGATTTCTCTAAATAAGTAACTTAATTACAAAAATTAGGAATGTTAAATTTGTTATGTAAGCTCATCTTCTCTGTATAGTGAAGTGAAGCGCTACGATGTTTAGTTATGTAATTTGTGGTTGTTGTTTGGTGAAGTGAAGCG
>NW_013718093.1:0-348 GCF_000517525.1 Limulus polyphemus | reverse complement strand
ACTCATGGATATGGGTGTAGAAACTAGAGTAATGTTTACAACATACTCAGGGACATGGGTGTAGAAAACTAGAGTAATGTTTAAAACATACTCAAGGATATTGGTGTAAAAACTAGAGTAATGTTTAAAACATACTCATGGATATGGGTGTAGAAAACTAGAGTAATGTTTACAACATACTCAGGGATATGGGTGTAGAAAACTAGAGTAATATTAACAACATACTCAAGGATATGGGTGTAGAAAACTAGAGTAATGTTTACAAAATACTCAAGGATATGGGTGTAGAAAACTAGAGTAATGTTTACAACATACTCAAGGATATGGGTGTAGAAAACTAGAGTAATG
>NW_013718092.1:0-348 GCF_000517525.1 Limulus polyphemus | reverse complement strand
CGTTGGCATTAGAGAAAAGAAACTTGAGCAGACGCTTGCATTAGAGAAAATAAAAATGAGCAGTCGCTGGCATTAGAGAACATAAAATTGAGCAGTCGCTGGCATTACAATAAATAAACTTGAGTTGTCGCTGGTATTCGAGAAAATAAACTTGAGCAGTCGCTGGTATTAGAGAAAATATACTTGAGCAGTCGCTTGTATTACAGGAAATAAACTTGAGCAGTCACTCGTATTAGAGAAAATAAAATGAGCCGTCGCTGGTATTAGAGAATAGAAACTTGAGCAGTCGTTGGTATTAGAGAAAATAAAAATGAGCCGTCGCTGGCATTACAGTAAATAAACTTGAGC
>NW_013718091.1:0-348 GCF_000517525.1 Limulus polyphemus | reverse complement strand
TGACAGTAGATCAGTACAGACATGTAAAATATAAATAATTTATATATGGAACAGTAATCAACAGCTACTGAAGATACTAAACTAATGACAGTAGGTCAGTAGAGACATGTAAAATATAAATAATATAGATGGAACAGTAATCAATAGCTACTGAAGATACTAATCTAGTGACAGTAGGTCAATACAGACATGTAAAATATAAATAATATATGTGCTCCTAAAAGTGAAAAGTGTCTAAGAATTGTCACATTCTGTCAGTATAAAAATGGTCCATAACATATTTATCCCTTGATGCTAAATCTTGTAAAGGAAAATAATCGATATGGTATTATTTTGTTTATAATCATA
>NW_013718090.1:0-348 GCF_000517525.1 Limulus polyphemus | reverse complement strand
ATGTTTAAAAGGTTTGAAAGCTCTTCACAAGTCGATGATTATTTAAACGGTTTGAACAATTATATCAAACGCTTCTTCCCTGGTAGATCAGGCTCCAAAATAACAAATTAGAAATAAGCTTACATTTCACTTCCAAGTATCATATTCACGTCAATTGAATAATCGTTTCAAATCTTATATCTGGAGAAATACAAAATTCCATTACGAACACTATATTTTAGTCCCATACAAAACTCCATAGTGCAAATATAAAATTCTATTACACCCTTAACGCTTTTAAAAAATTGTTATTAAACATAGAAATATGCACTAAAGGCATTAGACGATATTTTGAAGATTATTGTGTTT
>NW_013718089.1:0-348 GCF_000517525.1 Limulus polyphemus | reverse complement strand
ACATGTAGATATGTTGTAAATATATCATTTAATTAACACATTGGCTTTAGTTTCAAATACACAGTGGGTCACAGAACGATACTAGTTATTGGGTCCTATTTAATCCAGTCCGACTTAAGGAAACACATATAGATATGTTGTAAATAGATGAGTTAATTAACACATTGACTGCAGACTGGAGTCAACAGTGGGTCATATAAAGATACTAGTTATTGGGACCTATTCAATACAGTACGTCTTAAGAAAACACATGTAGTTATTTTGTAAATATATGAGTTAGTTAACACATTGGCTGCAGACTAAAGTCATCAGTGGGTCATAGAACGATATTAATTATTGGGACCTATA
>NW_013718088.1:0-348 GCF_000517525.1 Limulus polyphemus | reverse complement strand
GCTTGTGAAACTAACCATTTTTCAGTTTTAGTCTTTGTATTGTGAAAACCAGCCATTCTTCAGTTTTATTATTTGCCTTGTGAAAACTAAACATTCTTCAGTTTTATTCTTTATCTTGTTACAACATTCTCTTGAATTTTTCTCTTAACACCGTTTTTTCTTCTTCAATACAATATTAAACTACTAGGTATCTCATTTTATTTTGACCTCATCGAAAATAATAATTGTTTTAGATAATTGAGTACATTAAACTGATAGTGTTGTTTCGTAATGTAAGATATTGTTGTTTTATAATGTAAGATATTGTTGTTTCATAATGTAAGATAGTGTTGTTTAATAATGTAAGAT
>NW_013718087.1:0-348 GCF_000517525.1 Limulus polyphemus | reverse complement strand
TACAGTAATATCAATAGAGGTAAAGCTCAATCGTACCAGTTCGTATCTACAGTAATATCTATAGAGGTAAAGTTGATTTATACCAATTCCTACTTACAGTAATATCAATAGAGGTAAAGCTGAATCGTACCAGTTCTTACCTACAGTAATATCAATAGAGGTAAAGCTGAATCGTACCAGTTCATATCTGCAGTAATATCAATAGAGGTAAAGCTGAATTATACCAGTTCTTACGTACAGTAATATCAATAGAAGTACGGCTGAATCATACCAGTTCTTACCCACAGTAATATCAACAGAGGTAAAGCTGAATCGTACCAGTTCTTAACTACAGTAATATCAATAGAG
>NW_013718086.1:0-348 GCF_000517525.1 Limulus polyphemus | reverse complement strand
CTAAAGTTTCGTTGGAAAATTTACTAACGAACGGAGACGTAACAATACAAAAAATGCTAAACAGAAACAACAACAACAACAAAAGATGATTTATCAAAAGACATGTATCCCTTCACCCTATGTGGTACTAAATAGTTATTATCCAAAAGTATTGAAAGTTAATAAAAGAATAATGTTGAAATGCTCTTATTGGAATAACTTTCAGTTCACTAGTTTTATTCTGGAGATAATACAACCCATCAATGTATCACTTAATTTTGTGATCTAGATCTTCTATGCGTTTCATAAGTTACAGATTACTCACGTATTTTAACTGAAATTGTATCTTTTATTGTGTGCTATAAATAT
>NW_013718085.1:0-348 GCF_000517525.1 Limulus polyphemus | reverse complement strand
AACATACGAGGGCACACAGTTTTAAGTGCTAGATGTCAATCATAACTTACGAGGGCACAGTTTTAAGTGCTATATGTCAATCATAACAACTTACGAAGGCACACAGTTTTAAAGTGCTATATGTCAATCATAACTTACGAGGCACACAGTTTTAAGTGCTATATGTCAATCATAACTTACAAGGGCATACAGTTTTAAGTGCTAGATGTCAATCATAACAACTTACGAGGGCACAAGACCTCTGTTGTCCTCAGCAACATTTTCTATAGAGCTTATGAGGTACTTTGGTGTTGTCTTGACCTCGTTAACAAGCATCTTCACGTACGATTCAACAAGGTATCTGGATTT
>NW_013718084.1:0-348 GCF_000517525.1 Limulus polyphemus | reverse complement strand
CAGTTGGTTTCATGAAATGACTACATGACTGAACTATGGTAGAAGCAGTTGGTTTCATGAAATGACTACATCACTCTGAACTATGGGTAGAAGCAGTTGGTTTCATGAAATGACTACATGACTGAACTATGGTAGAAGCAGTTGGTTTCATGAAATGACTACATGACTGAACTATGGGTAGAAGCAGTTGGTTTCATGAAATGACTACATGACTGAACTATGGTAGAAACAGTTGGTTTCATGAAATGACTACATGACTGAACTATGGTAGAAACAGTTGGTTTCATGAAATGACTACATGACTGAACTATGGTAGAAACAGTTGGTTTCATGAAATGACAACATGAC
>NW_013718083.1:0-348 GCF_000517525.1 Limulus polyphemus | reverse complement strand
CGAGTTGTCAGTTCAACATTTGAAACCCTGTACCTTTGTTTATTATAGTTTACATCAAGTTGTCAATCTAACATTTGAAACACTGTACCTTTGTTTATTATAGTTTACATCGAGTTGTCAGTCCAACATTTGAAACCCCGTACCTATGTTTATTATAGTTTACATCAAGTTGTCAATCTAACATTTGAAACACTGTACCTTTGTTTATTATAGTTTACATCGAGTTGTCAGTCCAACATTTGAAACCGTACCTATGTTTATTATAGTTTACATCGAGTTGTCAGTCCAACATTTGAAACCCCGTACCTATGTTTATTATAGTTTACATCAAGTTGTCAATCTAACATT
>NW_013718082.1:0-348 GCF_000517525.1 Limulus polyphemus | reverse complement strand
GTTAGTAAACAGATAATTAACAAAAAATACGCCCCAAACATGAAATACTCGTGCATAAACAACCAAAGACTCGAGATGAAATTACCCCTCCCCTCCCCTAAAAAAAAAAAAAAAGCTATATAAATCCACAGAGAGAGAAATATATACAAACTGAAACAATATCAATTCAAAACTCACACACGTATCAACTACAGCGAAGTGTCATCTCTTAAGTAAAATACAAGGAGAATAATTATCGACTTCTTTTTTAGGTTCGAAATGTTAAAGCACAATCAAGAGAAGCGTTCATACGCAACATACTTCCTGTTTTTCTATATTTTCAGGGAAGTTGAAGCATCCAACTTGAAG
>NW_013718081.1:0-348 GCF_000517525.1 Limulus polyphemus | reverse complement strand
GTTTCTGCTACAAAAGCTCCCACCAGGGGGACTCACGTTCATCTGTACTGGTTGTTCAGTACCAGCAAGTGGGGAATATTAACTACTTAACCAGAAAATATTTTTAGTTTCTTCAACAAATACAACATTATTATATATTCCACATCAAGTGTATTAATCAACTCAATAAAATAAAATATAATGTAACGATAAATTATGTAGTTAATAGAATAACCACTTAGATATGGCTGTTGTATCGTCACACAAGCCACATAAATGTGGTTGTTGTATTTTCTCACAATTATCTTGAAATGCATATAAAGGAAAGTAAACTGCAATTCGTCGCTGTAATGTGTATATAAACTGTAC